>NC_137611.1:20579357-20604357 GCF_963280865.1 Gymnoscopelus braueri | reverse complement strand
CTGACATGATACTGACATGATACTGACCCTAATACTGACATGATACTGACCATGACTAACCATGATACTGACATGATACTGACATGATACTGACATGATACTGACCATGATACTGACATGATACTGACCATGACTAACCAAGATACTGTCATGATACTGACCATGACTAACCATGATACTGACATGATACTGACATGATACTGACCATGATACTGACATGATACTGACATGATACTGACATGATACTGACCATGATACTGACCCTAATACTGACATGATACTGACCATGACTAACCATGATACTGACCATGACTAACCATGATACTGACATGATACTGACCATAACTAACCATGATACTGACATGATACTGACCATGATACTACTGACCATGACTAACCATGATACTGACATGATACTGACCATGATACTGACCATGATACTGACATGATACTGACCATGATACTGACCATGATACTGACCATGATACTGACCATGACTAACCATGATACTGACATGATACTGACCATGATACTGACATGATACTGACCATGATACTGACATGATACTGACCATGATACAGACCATGATACTGACATGATACTGACCATGATACTGACACGATACTGACCATGATACTGACCATGATACTGACCATGATACTGACCATAATACTGACAATGACACTGACATAATACTGACATGATGCTGATCATGTCAGAGCCCTAAACGAGGACATGGTCAAAAAACTAAAACATAAGAACAAAAAACATGTACAGTATATACATGAGTGCCTTCTTTTGCACATTTGATTTGATGCTGCTGGTAAAGATGAAAAGATACAGGACATATTATGCCTCTGCTTGTGCACTTTTTGACAATGCTGCAATAGGATCATTTGTCTAAAGACCCTAACCCTAAATGTGTTTTCTATTACATCCAGTATTTGTATCCTCATTTAATGTTCTTATTATTCTTACTATTACATTGCTGTTGTGGTGCATTATTATACTGTATAGTGTTATGTTTGCACAGTTCTGTGGAACAAGTCAGACCAACATTTTGCTGTTTGCACTTGTATAAGTAAGTGACAAATAAACCCTTATTAATTCTTCATTTGAACCGAACAAATATAAAACAAGAATCAACAGAAAAATGCAGCAAAGCTGGTGCACAACATTGAAACACAACAGTTTGACTCACTCGCACGGGGAGCGTCCATGTTGGACAGCTCAATATTCTCCCACTCATTAGTGTAAGTTTTGGTGAGGTTTCTCTTGTAGGTCAACTGCACTAACTGGACCTTACATCTCTCCAATATAATATCTTAATAGGCGCTAAAAACTGTCGGCCCTTTAGGTTTCCATGCACTGTGGGTGAACAGGTCAACATCCAAGCACCATTTGCAGTTATGTCTGGGTTATGTCTCAATTGACTGCTTCTGCACTCATATGCGACTAAGGGCAGCAACTCAGATTTTACTTTAGTTGATCAAAAGCATTTTCATTTTATTCACGTCCAAATGATTTGTGACCCTGCAAATATGAAATTTTGCGGCTTGATCCCCTGGCTCATCCCATGATTAGTTTAGTCTGAGGCATAGCAGTGTGGGGAACGGACAGAGAGCGATGGATGGCTTCTTGGTGAGTAAACTACGTGGAGAAACACAGCACTCCAGCTTCACTGGCTTTTTAATGATGCACACCATGTCTTTGATTTATCATTCATCGTGTCCTTGCCGTCTTAAGCTGCAACACAGAACTTATTTCAATGAATAAAAACGTTATTTTAACCAATCTGTATGCCAAGAGTATATTCTAATAACACAGAACATCTGGAGGTACTGTAGTCTCTCTACTCTTTGAGTATTGGTATTGGGTAGGACAGTGGTTCCCAAACTGGGGGTTGGGACCCCCAGGGTGGTCCCCAAATTATTTGGGGGGGGGGGGGGTGTCCCCAGATGATTAGCTTAATGTGCAACATAGTTTTCTCACTCGGCAGTAAACAAACCAACATACGGTATACGTGTATACAGGGTATCTGCACATTTCTAAAGTTACAATTTAACCACTGTTAAGACCTCTTTAATACCAAATTGGCGAATATTACACAAGAAAGAGTCAAACACTGTGAAAATAGCAAATCTACAAGCTCACAAGGCCTCGCAGTGCGAGGCCTTGTGAGCTTGTAGATCGGCAATTTTCACAGTATCTATCTTTGGAACCGAGTCAAACTAAATGTAATGACCTTCACTTCCAAGTGCTTGTCAGAAAGAGAAAGTTGAGAACCACTGGGGTGGTAGGACACCTACTGCCCGGTTGGCAAGTAGTCATGCCTGAGCCCATTATTGCCCCCATGGCCAAGTGGGGATCCCTTCCTCGCATGATCAGTGGATCTCTGGTCTACCGGGATCCTCCGCGGAGGCCCACAGGTTCGAATCCCAGGCGTTTCAGTTGCAATCAGCTCTCTCTGTTTGGGAGAGGACATAAACCTTACGGATTTGAGCTCTAACCATGCTAGTTGTAGAGCGCACCGTCACGCAGCTCAAACTCGCTTTAAAGGAGTAGTTCACCCCAAAAAAAAACTATTTTCTATCAATTACACACCTCATGAAGCCTTGAATTCATGGATAATTTTGGTACTGACCGGGTCATCGGTCAGTAGGAGACTCAGTAGGAGAATCTTTGAGTCTGCCGGTCATCAAATGATTGGCTTATGAATGCGACAAAAACAAAACAATCTCCATGAATTCAAGGCTTCATGGAATGTGTAAAAAATAGGGCTGGGACTTTAATTATTAATTGCGCTTAATTAATTACAGAAAAAATAACACACTAAAAAACATTACGCATTTTAATCACGCTTATTTTTGCACCACAGAACCTTTGTCACTGGAATAGTTTCAGGCGTAGGCCTACCGATCATACCACTGATCATACATTTATTATTTTGGCCAAGGATATTGAGGGAGAGTTGGACTGAAAGGTTTTATTTTTGGTATTTTTTAAATCAATATGGACTAACTAAAATTTCCACTGTTCTGGAGTGTACTTGAAAGTATTGTGCAGTTGGAAAGTATTGTGTTTTACTTGTGCTTGAGTTTACAGAAGGTCCTTGAATTTATATTGGCTACCTGAATCTGAATATATTCCTAAAATCGCACTGATCTGTTTAGTACCACCTTGATGAAATAAATAAACTATTTCGTTGCTTAAGCTTACGTATTTATTCACTATTCATTGATTCACTCATATATCAAAATCCATTTGAATTGAAAAAAAGGCTTCTCAGGTCAAATATTAAAATGTGATTAATTTCGATTAATTAATTACAAAGCCTATAATTAATTAGATTAATTATTGTAATCGAGTCCCAGCCCTAGTAAAAAATAAGTAATTTTTTGGGTGAACTACTCCTTTAACCATTAATGATTAGTTGTGGGAGTTAACGGGACAGGAATCAGCCTTCTTTCACATTTTCAAGTTCATTCTGATTAATTATAAAGGGAGCATTGCATGCATGAAGGCGTAGCCTACTTACTCACGTTACTTAATATGCTCTTCGCTCTTGCTTGTGTGCATGCAGGTGTGCGTGCAGAACAAAGCTGATTGTGTTGGACTTTTGTGTGCACGCAAAATGTTTAGTATGGAATCCTCGCACAGTTTTATAAATGAGGCCCCAGATGCTGTGGAGAAGTGCAGACCCGGGCTGACTGCATCATTCCATGACCTATTGGTCCCGTATGTAAACTGCACTAGCGGCAGCTCTCCATAATAACACAAAACTTCCCCAGAAGTAGCAGGTTCTGGTTTAGCACTAGACCCTATAGTCTAATTTCAGTGGTCCCCACATGACAGTAAAGTGATCATTTAAGGACTTTTATGACCTTTTTAATAACAAAAAAGGGGGGGAAATAAAGAAATGAAATGAAAAAAAGACCATTTCTGCTATTATAAAAACTGGTCTAAAATTTTCCAAATTGTCAAATAATATAATACAGAGGCAAATATTGTGAAAATAGCTGATCTACAAGCTCACAACGCCTCGCGTTGTGAGCTTGTATATCAACTATTTTCACAATATTTATCTGTGGAACCGAGTCAAACCAAATGTAATGCCTCAACTCCTATAATTCCAAGTGCTTGTCAGGGTTGGGGGGTCCCCAGTTCAAATATTATGATTTTGGAGGGGTCAAGGTCTGAAAAGGTTGAATACCACTGGTCTAATTAACCTTTAATTACTTACTGTAGCAAACGTTTAATTTTCCTGCATCATTATGATTACTGTACATGTTCACAAGGTTCTAACGTTAACGTTGGATGTGTGTTTAGAACAGAGGTCTTCAAACTTTTTGTGCCAAAGGTACACCAATGGGCAAGTTAAAATCTCAAGGCACACCTGGATTCATGGCAAAATAGCAGATCTACAAGCTCCCAACACCACACATTGCGACGCACTGTGATTGTGTAGATCTTCTATTTTCATTCGTTTTGGATAGAAAATAATAATAATAATAAAAAATATAAGCAGCGATACAGGGCCATGGAATAAAAGGCAAAACGCTATATACAATAATAGCACAATAAGCCATAGAAACAGAATAGATTGAACTTGAGACAAAGCAGCCCATGCAATTAACAAATGAGCATTCTCTCTCAACAGCTGAGCAGAGTGCTGAGGGATTGTGGATATCGTAATGTATCTAGTGTTGCTTATGATGCAGATTTCAAATTCATGTAATGTGTGGCCGTCACAACATCCTAATCCACACTTGGACTGGTCACTCACACGGCTCACCATTGTGCCTCGATCCACCGTTTGGGAACCACCCTACCTTTCAGTTGTGTCAATAGGTAAAGCATTGTGATCTAAAACCCTCTTGTCCTGCTCCCCTCCCATCATGTATCATCAAACACATGTCCTTGCTGACGCCGACCCTGAGTAGGATTCGAACCCACGACCTTGCACATGAAAGATGTATCCTCTAACCACTACACTAGGGCAGCATGCCTCATGTATGCTATCTAATAAAGCCAGAAAAGGCAGAAAAAGATAGAGAACAGCAGTAACACTGAGGGGGAGGAGAACCACAATAACAATAAGAAGAAGACAGTAAATAAGAAAGTGGGAGAGAAGATTTGATGTGTTTTAAAAAAAAGGAGGGAAGAAAAGGATGGTTGGGATAAAACCAACCAGTCAGCAAATAATGTAAAAAAAAAAAAAAAAAGCATAGGGAGGAATAGAAATAATGTGTCAAAAGGCAAAATGACAACAGACTGTAGGCATTTGGAGCTGCCATACTAGTATATGAGCTCTTTCCCTAAGATGTAAGCCAGTGGTGCTCAAAAATGTGGACTGGGGACCCCCAGGGGTCCTTGAGAGGATTCCAGGCATTCCGCAGCAAAATGAGGAACAGTTTAAACTCTTTAACCGTATCTTATACAAACCACAAAAAAATCTAAAACCAAATACATATCAATTTGGGGGTCCTTGGCATGAACATGGTTGAGAACCGCTGATGTACTGTATGGTGATGATATTCAGACTGAAACAACATCCTTAAAACAGATAATCATCTTTATTTTTGCATCAATCTATCATTTTTTAAATATGGAGGATGACACTGCTTGAGCATTGCCCAGGGTTAATACATACACGCGTGTGTGTGTGTGTGTGTGTGTGTGTGTGTGTGTGCGTGCGTGCGTGCGTGCGTGCGTGCGTGCGCGTGTGCGTGTGCGTGTGCGTGTGCGTGTGTGTGTGTGTGTGTCTGTGCGTGTGTGTGTCTGCCTGCCTGCCTGCGGGCAGTTGATTTGCAATCACATATCCAGTCTTAATACCTTTGAAAATTAGTCCTTGCATTTTTTATGTGACGCTTCGAACGCAGATGTCAATTTTGTGACTTTGATGCATTAAGTTTTGGGGGATGGGGGAAGAATATAAGCAGTAAACAAAGATGACTGAAAATTCTGGCTCTAGGTTCCGACCCCCCGCGTTGGCCTTCCCAATCTCCTCAACATGAAAGACTTATGTTTGGCTCGCACAAGAAAATTACGCTTTGAAGCAGATAGCTCACTCATTTCTCATTAAAGTCTTCAGCATTCATCGCTGATAACTCACCTTTTTCATCAAAGGTCTTTTGCTGTGGTGGTGGTTGTGGTTTTGTGTGTGTGTGTGTGTGTGTGTGTGTGTGTGTGTGTGTGTGTGTGTGTGTGTGTGTGTGTGTGTGTGTGTGTGTGTGTGTGTGTGTGTGTGTGTGTGTGTGTGTGTTGGAGAAGGGGGGCGGTTATGTGACCCCTCACTAATGACTTCACACGTAAGGACAAAGACTTCTGGAGAATGAACTTTCTCCGCAAACTCTGGGAGTGACAGATTACTTTGGGGGTTACAGGCTATATTTCATTCTTTTAATACATCTGTGGCTTTAGCAGGGGCCTGTCGGAAGGTGTTTGTGTGACTGTGGATAAGGCCATCTTCAATCGCCTCGCGCCGACGTGTTTCTTCTGAGCAGCGCTACGATGTTAAATTGCAATCGTTTACACACAAAATGTCACATGTTTTCAGCGTTTGTATTAAGAAAAAAAAAACTAGAAAAGAAAATCTACTTTCCATTACAGTCACCTGTCCCTGTTTGTGTTTGACTCAAAATTAAGTGACCTTATGAAACAATAGATTTTCTACCAAGAATTCACACGCCTGCTGCATTGTGTGTGTGTGTGGGGGTGGGTGTGCTTGTTTTCTTGTGTTGCTGTGGATGGTATCAAGGGACAGATTTTTCATCGGCCGCCTCTCTTGCCTCTCCGGTGCTAAATCGAATGGTAAATGTCTAAAACACTCACAAAGTTCACTCTGGTGCCCGTGTCCTTGCTGTACTGCGACGGAGGGATATGGTGGGTATTGCGATTACGGCCTGCAGGGACTCTGTGGCCTCCAACGAAGAAATAAAGGGTGTTTTTTAAAAAAGAGAGAGAAATGAAGGGGGTGGCATTGATGAAGTGCCCACCGACAGGAACGTGCTGTTATTGAATGCTGAGTACTCTTCCTCATCTATCTGTGGGGATCGGTCTCAACGATTGGGTTCGTGTTATGCCTGTGTGTGTGTGTGTGTGTGTGTGTGTGTGTGTGTGTGTGTGTGTGTGTGTGTGTGTGTGTGTGTGTGTGTGTGTGTGTGTGTGTGTGTGTGTGTGTGTGTGTGTGTGTGTGTGTGTTACTATACTTGTGAGGACCAAATGACCCCAGCACACGTATAGCAGAATGTGAGAAATAGACGTGCTGAGGACCGTTTTCCTCACAAGTGAAATAGTCGTTTTATGGTTGAAACATATTTTTAGAGATACGTTTACAATTAGGAAAAGACTCAGGTTGGGGTCAGGATTAGACAATTAGAGGTTATAGATGTACAGTAGAATTTGGAATTAGAGTCAAACATGATTTATACTTATTATTATATACTTGTTATTTGCCTTTGTGTTATGCACCAAAAAATTGCCGATCTATAAGCTCACAACGTGTCGCGCTGCGACACGTTGTGAGCTTATAGATCTGCAATTTTTTTGGCTTTAGGCTTATGGCTAAAATGCCCCAAAATGTAAAAAGTGGCATTCATAAAATTGCTGTCCTAAAAGGTTGATGTCTTCACAAGTATAGTAATACAAACCTGTGTGTGTGCGTGTGCGTGTGCGTGTGCGCGTGCGTGTGTGTGTGTGTGCGTGCGCGATGTGCGTGTGCGCGCGTGTGCTGAGCTGGATGCACCTGATTTCCCCTCTCCGTCTTTGTCTTTGGGATTCACTCTGTCATCCAGAGGGGCCGAAGGCCTCGGTGCCAGAGTGAAGGACAGTAAACACACACACACCGCCACAGGTCTTGATGAGGAGCGATTGAACTTAAAGTCTCTCCCAAGAATTAGACAGCTGATACCTCATCATCCACCCCATTCGGATGCTATCAATGCATTGAATGGGAGATTATCACGTTTTATCAGACCACTGAATGGGCGAAGTAGGCGACATACTGACCTACCCGCGATTTATCAGACCATTCATTGGGTGTTATCAAGACATACTGACCTACCGACGGAGATGACTTAAAAAGTTCAGTTTCGGTTTCGGTTTCGGACCATGGCGGAGGCGCGCAGTCTCAAGCGAACTGGAGCCGCGTGAGGGACCACCGAGGGAGCTAAAGCGAGCGAGTTGCCGTACCGAACGTTGCGACGTTCGCTTGAGCCTACTCAGCGCCGTCCGAGTTATGTACCGATAGGCACAGAATCGTAAATCATGCTGTGGGGACTGCTCTGCCTCCGAGTAGGTCAGTAGCTCCTGATTACGCCCAATGAATGGTCGCGGGTAGGTCAGTATGTCGCCTACTCACCCATTCAATGGTCTGATAAAACGTGATAATCTCCCTTTCAATGCATTGATAGCATTCGAAGCATCACCCACCATGCAATCAAGGGTGTAAACAGAGCGCAACACAAGCATGGCCCCTGAGAATGACAACGACAATTACCAGTGGTGTAAAGTAACTAAGTACATTAACTCAAGTACTGTACTTAAAGGAGAATTCCGGACATTTTAAGTGTTATCTTTGATGTGTAGATACTCACTCACCGAGTTATGAAGTGGCGTTGAGTTTTTCCAGCGATCCCCCTGTCTGTGAGTCTGGTCGACCCCCACTATTGGCATAGTGGGAGGCGCGTGTCTTAGTGAAAATCGCCTAATTCCACAGCTCCAAACTTCTTTTTTTTTCCACAAATCCTCCTCATGGTGTCTCCTGATACTTTCACATGCACTGTTTATCACTCACGAGCTGGCGTTCATGGTCAGCGACGTGAATGTTTTCCTCTCGCGTGAAATCTCGCGTCTCGCGAGATTTCCCGAGGAGCGCAGTGAGCCGAGGACGGGAAATCTCGCACATCAAAGATAACACTTAAAATGTCCGGAATTCTCCTTTAAGTACAATTTTGAGGTATTTCCAATTTTTAGTCCTTTTACTTCTACTCCACTATACATCTCAGAGGAAAATATTGTACTATACTCCACAACAATAATTTGAAAACTTGAATCACTAGTTACATTGTAGATTTGGATTATTATTACAAAACAAACATTAAACCACTTCATCAGCGCCATTTCAACTGGATAAGAGCCACAGAGGTTTCCATTTCCAACTTCAATGGACTTTTCCGTTCATGTTGGACTTTCCTTATTGTTGTCCTTTCAATCTCACGGAGAGGAGAGAGAGAAGAAAAAAAAACATCTCTCCATGGACCAGAGAGACCATTCAATACACCATACAATAAATTCCATAACCTCTCCTCCACTTTTGTCCTCGGGGCTGAAAATACACTTTTATTTTTTATTGTCGTTCATCGCTGTAGCATCTCTCGCCCCAATGTCATTCACCTTATTTATTACTGTAAGTCAGCTTCTCTCACGCAAAGGGAAAGAAAAAAAAAACCCATAACATTTTATTAACCCATTCAATCCGGGAACACATCTTTGTCATTAAAAAAAAAAAAAAAAAAGCAGATATACAAGCTCATAGTGCGGCACCGAGTGCCGAGCTATGAGCTTGTAGATCTGCTATATATTTTTTTAAATCGTGAACATTTAGAGCAAATCTTTGAATATATATATTTTTTAAAGCGAACATTTGTAACTCAAAGCTTTGCTTCTGGGGGGTCCCTGGAACAAAATATATAAAAAAAAAATTGCACACATTTTTACGCTAAAAATAAATAAAAATAAAAGCTGATCTGCAAGCACTCGGTGCCACGCTATGAGCTTGTAGGCCTGCTATTTTTGAATAACCAAAGACGTCTTAAAATGACACAGATGCGTTCCCGGTCTCGATGGGTTAACTCGGATGTGAAGTGAGGGCGCATTTCCATTTTGAGACAATCTATGTTCTTGGGCTATAATATGCAGGTGGGAGGGGGGGGGGGGGCTGGGTAATAAATATGATAGAAGGTGGAAAGGATTGTCTCTCTGTTTCTATCAACCCCAAAGCTCCCCGGGAACAAAAGGAGAGGATTTCTTACTGCAGGGCTTCTCCCAGAAGGCTTAGTGGGGTGAATCAGAACCGTGAATGTGGTTTGGCTGCAGCATTAGGGGCCACTTTTAGCATCTTCCACTGAGTTTGCATTATCGTCTCTGCAGTGGTGGAAACCTCAATATGTCCAAAACTGTTACTTTTCAGGATTCATATAAAAAAACTGCTACTTTCGATGCTTTTGTGTGACGCTGTAGTATGATCAAGTAGGCAGTGGTGGAAAGTAACTAATTACATTTACTCAAGTACTGTACTTAAGTACAATTTTGAGGTACTTTTACTTTACTGGAGTATTTCCAATTTTCAGTACTTTTACTTCTACTCCACTACACCTCAGAGGCAAATATTGTACTTTTACTCCACTACAAATATTTGAAAACTTTAGTTACTAGTTACTTTGCAGATATACATGATTATGTTTTAAAACATACATTAACCACTTCAGCCCTATTTTATACCTAGGGCTATTTGAAAATAGCCGATCTACAAGCTCACAACGCGTCGCATCGTGACGCGTTGTGAGCTTGTAGATCTGCTATTTTCAAACATTTTAGTACTTTTACTTTTGGTACTTTAAGTACATTTTGATACCAATACTTTTGTACTTTTACTCAAGTTAATTTCAAATTCCGGACTTTCACTTGTAACAGAGTATTTCTACAGTGCAGTATTGATACCTTTACTTAAGTAAGAAATGTGAGTACAATTTTTCCACCACTGCAAGTAGGTGGTTAATTTATGAAAAAAAAAACTCAAAAAGTTAAAACATGGAGATAAGAGGTTTCTGCCCGGCAACAACGATTGCTCACGGGTGCTCCAGCTGAAAATAAAATGGCCTTTTACAGTAGATATCCACTCAATACATATGATTTCCCCAAAATGACATTGTTAGAATTATCCTAGTGTATCCCCCTCAGGATCGCTCACAACTAAAAGTGTTTCCGAAGGCTGGTTTAAAGGTGAAGTTTCTGAGTGCACGAAGACCCTCTGGAGACGATGAACCGCGTTATAAGGATCTCTGGGCCTTCCATCATGCTCCACACAGTCACGTTTTCCAGGCGAACATTTTGACACACAATGAACGTGAATTGTTGCTGAGCCTGAGCTTTCTGCTGACGGACCACCTGGCGAGGTTTGGAAGTTTTGCTAGCCGTGACAAAGCAGTGAAATTAACGCCGGCTACATTGTTAGAACCATATATCCTTATCTTGTTGCACTGCAGCCCCCACAGTGCTCCTTATCATCAAACTTGTACACGAACGCACGCACACACACACACACACACACACACACACACACACACGCACGCGCGCACACACACACACACACACACACACACACACACACACACACACACACACACACACACACACACACACACGTACACACACGTACACACACGTACACACATGTACACACGCCCTAACAGTGTCAAGCCCCGCAGATAGTGGGAGTAGAGTTAACACGAGAAATAGAATTCTAATTCGAAGGGTTTCTACCCATGAGCCCTTTGCACAGGCTTTGCTTTGACAACATGATAAATGACTTTGTGTTAGGTAGACGAGAATGCAAGTGTGTGTGTGTGTGTGTGTGTGTGTGTGTGTGTGTGTGTGTGTGTGTGTGTGTGTGTGTGTGTGTGTGTGTGTGTGTGTGTGTGTGTGTGTGTGTGTGTGTGTGTGTGTGTGTGTGTGTGTCTGTGTGCGTGCGTGTGTGTGGCAAGGTGGCGAGGCACAGAGGTTGCCGCCCCATCGAGTGAGTGCCTGAGAAAAACATGATGTTCCAGCCCATTAAACTGGCCGTGGATAATTAAACCTCGTTTTTGAAAAGCGACATCACTGCTATTTATTTACTTGTTTGTCTGAGATGATACATGGGGCCCCGGCGGAAATGTGCGGCCGGCGTGCGTTGGTTGTTTTCTGCACAGCGCCACACATTCGAGGCCATGCTCCCTGTTAACCCGTTAAGGCCGGGAACGCATCTGTGTGTCATTTCAAGATTTCTTAGGGCTATTCAAAAATAGCAGATATACAAGCACCGAGTGCCGCGCTATGAGCTTGTAGATCTGCTATTTTTTGAAAATTCGTGACAATTTGTGCAAATCTTTGAATATATATATATATATTTTAAACGGACATTTGTAACTCAAATCTTTGCTTCTGGGGGGTCCCTGAACAAAATATTTTGAGATGGGGGCCCGCGGCCAAATGCATATAATTTTGGGGGTCCTTGACATGAAAAAGTTTAAGAACCACTGATATAGAAACGTACGTATTTTTTATATTTAGAAGACATTTTGTAGAATCGGCCTTAGGTCTTAATGGGTTAATGGAATAAGGAGAGGCGGAGCATACTGTCTGTTGTTGCATGTTTCACGGTTCATGTACTCTGTGTGTGTGTGTGTGTGTGTGTGTGTGTGTGTGTGTCTGTGTGGTTATGTGCTTATGAAAATGTTGGTTATCGCCCTTTTAGTGCTTGCGTATCTCTTTATTACTACTTCTGCATCATGCAAGAGTGCACTGGACCCCACACACACACACACACACACACACACACACACACACACACACACACACACACACACACACACACACACACACACACACACACACACACACACACACACACACACACACACACACACACACACTCTCTCTCTCAGACAACTTAAATGAGTTATAAAAGGTAAGCAGTACTCATATCATGGCTGTAAACTTGACTTAACTCATAATCATTAATTAAGTCGACTAAAATCTTTTAATTCAGACACATTAAAGATCAGAGCTACTGTATATGAAAACACAAGGAAAACCATGAAGAAACTGCGAGCACGGTAGCAAGACGCACTCTAGATGTTCCCAACTTTGTGAATTCAAAACCCGCCAATGTTGTCCCACTCTTTACTGTGTTGTATGAAAAATACTATTTTCACAAAAAATGTATCACATCCCAGGAACCACAACTTAGTTTCCTATTTAAAAGCAGCTTCGGTAGCACTGTCGGTAGCACTGTTGCCTCACAGCTAGAGGGTCCTCGGTGCGTGTTCTCTCCTCCGTGTCATCAGTGCCCATACGCTAGGTGGGGTTGGCGAAAGGGCCTTTCTGTGTGGAGTTTGCATGTTCTCCCCGTGTCCCCTAGGGTAGGTACCCTCACAAAAAACAGCAGGCAATCCTGGTCTCTACACTGCCTCCCCCTGGTCAGCCGGGCTGTACGGCCTCCTCCTTCTGACCAGGTTGTTCAATTCAACACCCACGGCCATTTAACAGCTCCCAGCCGTAACCGGGGTGTACAGAACTGTGTGTGTGTGTGTTAACACACCACTCCATAACGTAGACTCAACCACCTTACATAGCTCTTTAGCGTATATGGGGGCAAGCCACACAGTAAAAAAGCCATATCTACCATAAACGTGGAAAAAACTGTGTATATATTGTTATACTTACCAAGCCCTCCCTATAGCTTCGCTACATGGGGGCAAAACACTGTAAACCAACACTCACGCTCGTTTGTAAGCTCTTAGCCTTATACGAGGTGAAGACGAGGTGTGCGCATACACACCACTGTAACACAGGCTCTCACTCCACTTGTGTATTAGCCCGTGGCCTTATACAAGGAGGATAAAACAGGACTGTATACTGTGCTTGTGACTTGAATGTGTACCTGACCTCCCCACGCTAGGTGGAGAAGGCTCAGACCCGTTCGCGTGGAACGCACAAGGTTAACACAAAGCACACTCTTGGACGGATCACTCGCTATGGTAGGGATCTCATAACCTGCTCACCCCGGAGCGCACAAGTTGGCGGTGTAACAATACGGCACAGTCGCGAGGAGAAAACACGCGAGCATGCGTAACACGCACACGTGTGTCTCAACTCGGGGGAAAAAACAGCAAGCCGCCTATGCTAACAATACACAGTTTCCCACAACTTGTTACAGGGTAGGCGTGGTAACCAAAGCAAAAACGGGAGATTTTCGGTAAACAGAAACAATATTAAGGACAAGAAAACCCTTCGCGCCGCAATACAGGTTTGACCAGACGAGTTTCACGCTTCTTACAAAAAGTGCACAATTTTATTGCCGCAGCACGATACAATTTACAGTGCAGGTCGGACGACAAAGCATGTTTCCATTGTCCAATCAGAATCCTCGCGAGCGAGCCGAGCCCACTGGGCGAAGGTCAAATGTGCCATATAGTCATTATGCTTCCCTCATTGATTGCTTTTTATTGACATTTCTAATGTTACGCAATCCAAAGACTGCCTACCATGTCGATAGGAGGAGTGCAATTAATTACCCCGCGTGTCACAAAGCAATTGTCAAAACATGTCATACAATGAACTGTACAGGTGATGCTCATCTGAGCATCGGTATTAGATCCCTGAGGGGAGCGGGGAGGGAGGATTTCAGTGTTTCAGAGTTTGTGCTGTATCTACCAACCAGTGGTGGAAAAAGTACTCACATTTTTTACTTAAAGGGATATTTCACTTTAAAAAAAAACTTTGGTCATTATATCGTCTACTCAGGCCGTTGTGAACCCCCCAGACAGTTTTTAAGTTGCTCGATTCACTATATAGATATTTGATATTCATTTAATCAGCCACGCCCCCTTCCTATACAAACCCATTGTAACTTCAAACTACATTTTAACCATGTTAGATTCATCAAAAACACCCGTCCTTGGTTCTGGTGACTCATACCGCCCCCCTAATACGAGAGGGGGCCGTGTTTTTTCAATTACTTTTTTCATTTATTTAAAATATTTTTTGGGGAAAATGAAAAAAATAAAATACAATAAAAAAATAAAATTAAATAAATGAAAAAAATGATCGGAAAAACACGGCCCCCTCACGCATTAGGAGGGCAGGGTGAGTCACCAGAACCAAGGACGGTGTTTTTGATGAATCTAACATGGTTAAAATGAAGTTTGAAGTTACAATGGGTTTGTATAGGAAGGGGGCATGTCTGTTAAAAATGAATATCAAATATCTAAATACTGAATCAAGCAACTTAAAAACTGTCTGGGGGGTTCACAAAGGCCTGAGTAGACGATAAAATGACCAAAAGTTTTTTTGAAAGTGAAATATCCCTTTAAGTAAAAGTATACTGCAATATAGAAATACTAGAGGTAAATGTCCGGAATTGAAAATGTACTTGAGTAAAAGTACAAAAGTATTGGCCTCAAAATGTACTTGTACCAAAAGTAAAAGTACTCATTGTGCAGAATGTCACATTTCATAAATAAAAAATCTTTGGAAGATAGCAGATCTACAAGTTCACAATGCATCGCAACCACACCACTGGTTTGTGCTGCATCTACCAACACAAGATCACTGCCTCAACTCTTCACTCCAAGGCACCCAGTTGTGCATCGCACTGAGATTAGAAAGCTCAATAGGGGCAGGACTCGACAACACAGATTCATCACGCCGATTCTTCAAAAGTCTCCCAGGACGCTTAAAGTGCTTTTGCCATGTGGTTGATGTCTCCGCAAATGGAAACCCATAAGAGACAACAACAGCTACAGTACATACAGCTCAGGTATACTGATCCCTGACTGCTCCTTATGGCGGCCTGGGCTGTAGTGTGTGTGTGCGTGTGCGTGTGCGTGTGTGTGCGTGCGTGTGCGTGTGTGTAGATTTTTGAAATGCCCAGGCTGCTCCCATGGTGAACCATTATTGGGCGCTCGGTTCGACATGGCAGCCAGAACTCCCGGGGCCGATTCCGTGACCAATTACAAAGCCGGCGGCTTCAGTGGGCGCCGTTCCAAGTCTGGGGTTTTGGAGAGAGAGGAGGCATTGTTCCCCATTCATGACAGGTAGACAGGTAGGGTCCCAAGGTGGCTTCGGTTATAGCGTGTATGTGGAGCAGTGGTGGAAAAAAGTACTCAAATGTTTTACTTAAGTAGCAATACTGCAATGTAGAAGTACTCTGTTACAAGTAGTCCGAAATTCAAAATGTACAATTTTACAAAATTTTACAAAAGTATCGGTATCAAAATGTACTTAAAGTACCAACACTAAAACTATACAATTTATTTTTTGAAAATAGCTGATCTATAAGCTATAACACGTCACGATGCAACACTTTGTGAGCTTGTAGAGTGGCTATTTTAGGTATAAAATAGGGCTAAAGTGGTTAATGTATGTTTCATAATAATAATAATATATTTATATCTGCAAAGTAACTAGTAAAGTTTTCAAATAATTGTAGTGGAGTAAAAGTACAATATTTGTAAAGTTTTCAAATAATTGTAGTGGAGTAAAAGTACAATATTTGCCTTTGCGATGTAGTGGAGTAGAAGTAAAAGTATAGACAACTGGAAATACTCCGGTAAAGTAAAAGTACCTCAAAATAAGTACAGTACTTGAGTAAATATACTTAGTTACTTTACACCACTGATGTGTATCCGGAGGGTGTGTGTGTGTGTGTGTGTGTGTGTGTGTGTGTGTGTGTGTGTGTGTGTGTGTGTGTGTGTGTGTGTGTGTGTGTGTGTGTGTGTGTGTGTGTGTGTGTGTGTGTGTGTGTGTGTGGAGAGAGAGAGAGAGAGAGATCCACGGGTGCATCTCCTCCAACAGCTGTTGAGAGAAGAGGAGGATGAGAAGGAAAAGAAATACATGAAATGGGACATCAACTGCTAGCCCCCGTCGCTGTTATTTATATACAGCTATAGCTGTGTGCATTTGCAGGGCTGATGTACCTGTCACTCGCACCATGACAATGAGTAATGAGCTCCACTCACCTCCATGTTTCGTTTACTAGACAAAACCTCCCATTCACTCCCATTATGGCACTTGCTACACACGGTACCCGTGCATTGGTTGTGCGCAGCTCTAGCTACTGGCTCTGTTCAGGCATTATTATGCTCATAAAACCCAATTTACGCTTCAGCGACAAGTCATATATACAAGAAACAATGCCTCAAAACTGTAACTCAAGTATACAGTACTTGAGTACCTAGTTACTTTCCACCACTGCGTACAGGAACAATGCACACCCTCTTACCCATGCCCCCACCTCCACCCAAGAGTCTCTATTCCAGTGGTTCACAATATTTTTAGCTCGAGACCAAAAAAGAAATGTTATCTTCCCCAGGACCCAAAATAGTGACAATAGCCGATCTACATCTGCTATTTACAAGTCTTTTCCCCTGTCGTTTTAAGGATTTATTTTGAAAAATGTTTGAATTTGTGCGGAAAATTGTGAATTTGTGGGGATTTTTTTGAAAATCTTTTGAAATCATAATAATTACAAACAAAATGTATGTAGGCCAAAAAATAATGTGGCATTTACTACATGTGGGTGGGGACCCACATATGGGTCCCCACCCACTGTTTGGGAAACAGTGCTCTATTCAGGTCGAGAAAGATTTGAAGCACTATTATCTGATTTACACACACACACACACACACGCACACACGCACACGCACACGTCCCTGAGCAAGACTCTTAACCCCTAATTGCTCACAGGTTCTCATTGTAAACAAGACCGCAAGGACTTAATTGAACGACCTGTTAAAAAAAGGAATTATCCTTATCACACACATACGCACACACGCACACGCACACACACACACACACACACACACACACACACACACACACACACACACACACACACACACACACACACACACAAACAAACACCATATCAAGCCCCTTCGTTGCCTCTGTTCCCTTTGATTTTCAGGTTGGTATATTGGTCAGAAGCAGAGAGAGCAGGATCCGTGTCGATGTATATCAATGAGGATGGATGGTCAGAGATACAGAGCACTGTAAATTGGTGTGTGTCATGGCATGGACTAATGGGCTAACAGGGCCTGCCGCAAAAAGAATGGCGGGGCAAAATCCATTGGACATTGTTTTACCACTATTCTGCTGAGGCTATGAGATTGACAATCCTGAATACGATCCTGATTCAGGCCATCTACACGTTTTACAACATCAAACGGCAGGTCAAATCTGGCGACAACTTCAATTATCATTAAGCTTTAGCTTAGTCTTTTTTCCTGGGTCCTTTACTCTAGATTTTGTACTCTTTCCTGGGTCTTTTACTCTATGCCTTAACCCATCAAAACCAGGCAAGCATCTATCATTTTAGATTTTAGTGTTGGCTATTCAAAAATAGCAGATGTACAAGCTCACAGCGCGTCTGCTATATAAATTTAAGCGTGAGAACTACTGATTTAGAAGGCATTTGTAGAATCAGCCTCAGGTCTTAATGGGTATATTAGTTTTTAATCTACTTTTTTACCCCAAGAAGGGTCTTATATGTTGCTGCCGAACGTTTTTAGTTTTTGCCTTGTTATTTTTTAATGCCATTGTTTTTAAACCATGTAGTACTTTGTGATTTGCAAAAATGTAAAGAGCGTTACAAATACAATGTATTATTATTATTATCACAGATGACGTGATGGAGACTGAAGACTTTGGATAGGAGATGTGGGACGTCACAAAAAAAAAACAGACATATGAGACCAATACAAGCTGACCACCCGACTTTTGCATAATTCTTTTGCAAAATGCCTCGCAATCATCGCCCGGGACTTTTTCTTGCGGTTGGCAAAGGCTATCAGTGCATATTGGTGGCTACAGTAGAGTGGATGCTGACTGCGTGCCTGGATCTCTGCTGAGCAACCACTTATCAAAGTGAATAATTATGGAAATAAAGACAACAAAGTCAATAAAAAAAGCCAATACGTTAACTGCTACTGGGAAATCAAGTATGGAACATTTTTTAAAAGGTATTGTGTATCAGTAAAAAGGTGAAGGTGAAAAAAGTTATAAATGCTATAAACAAATATTTTAAATAAATCAAGGTATGTCTTTATTTCAAGGTCGGTCTTTATTTCAATATCTTCATTTATTCCACTTATGCGTTTAATCTCTCCTTTATTTAGTATTCTCTATTTACACGTATAATTTGGTCACATTTGGTCTTCCATACCAGAAGGCTAAAGCCGGATTTATACAGTACTTACTGTATATTTATCAAAGTTGGATCAGGCTTTGAAGATATACCATATACCTTTTGGTTGCTTTGTATTGAAATACTTCAGTTGAATTGACATGCAAATACAATATGTGCGTGGAAGGGTGTCAACTACCATATTATGGATAAATAGTTGATTGAGAAATCTCTGAAAGATTGCTGCTATTCGTTTCAAAAAGCTTTATATAAAAAAAAGCTTTCTACCAAGCTACCCTCACCAACATGTTTATACATTTTTTTCTAACAGACAGTTTTTCCCAAGTTGAAATGTGACATAGCTTTGTTTACACAATGCTGTACCCCCAACAACTTTCCCCAGTGTGTTTCTTAAATTATTGTCTCCGCCAGGCCGAAAGGCATGGCGAGAGAGTATGTTTTGCATCCTGTCCGTCCGTGTGTGTGTGTCCTTCTGTCTGTGAGCAGCTGATCTCCGGCACCGTTGGCCCGGTCACTGCGAAACTGTGCACACACACTCCCTGGATGCCAATTCAGAACCTCTGGAATTTTTCAGATTGGCCTGTTATAGCGCCACCAGGAGGCCGATTTGTGCAAAACAATTTTTTTGATACTAGTCCTACAGATTTTGTCCAAACATCACACAAATCGGTACACAGACTCTATAGTCATGTGATCAACACAGATCTGTCTGATTTCCCATATTCCATCCTGATTGCCTAAAATTGCAAAGTCTGCAGTGACATTTTGCACGCATATTCCCACTAGGCCGAGGAAGAAATGCCACCCTTTTCACATTGGCCTGTTATCGCGCCACCAGCAGGTCTAATTTAGCAAAACACATTTTTGGAACAAAATGCCTCAAATCATGAATGCAGTGTCCGATTGCCGTGAAAGGCCTAAAAAGAAATGACACCCTTTTCACATTGGCCTATTATAGCGCTGCACCGAGTGCCGCGCTATGAGCTTGTAGGTCTGCTATTTTTGAAAAATCTTGAAGATTCTTGCAAATCTTTGAATATATTTATTTTAAAGCGAACATTTTAAAACAAATCTTTGCTTCTGGGAGTCCCTCCCTGGCACAACATATTTTCAGATGGGGGTCCGCAGCCAAATATATATCAATTTGGGGGTCCCTGGCATGAAAAAGTTTGAGAAGCACTGCACTACAGTACCTTGTCCCATTGTAAACACAACTATTACAGTGCTTAGTGCTGGCTTAGTTAGATTAAGTTTATATCCTTCGTTCCCATCCAGGCCAGCAGGATATATAGCTATGATTTCTTCCTACATATTTTGGTAACTTGTGTAATTGTGCCATAAAGTATAGTGTAGAATCCTGGTTGGGTAATGGCTGAGGAAACTTTCCAGCATGCCTCAGAGCACATGTTACATTTTATTGTGCTTATAATTTAGTTATGTGTGAGGGAATGTGTGTATATTGTGGTTATTGCGTTATGGGGTTTGTGTGCATGTGTGTTGTGTATAATGTGTGTATTTGTCACATAACCGACACACAGAGGGGTAGCCACTGTGAGCACCCCCTCTCCCATTTCCCCTTTATGTCCGGTTGGTTTGGTGTTCTTATAAAGAGTCGCTGTGTCATGACTGCTTCTTCCTATCTGAAACTCACTGGTCATTCCTTCGGTGTGAGAAGTGGAATAACTGAGCTGGAAGAGACCCAGGAATGCGCAACAGGGAGTTGTTCCGTTACAGATACCAGTATCGTAAAAGCTGCCAATACTGCCTAAAATGCCATATCATGGTAATTGAAAGAAGGCTTTAAACTAGCTACTGAAAGCATAAAGTATTTATGATAATGACTACGGTAACAAAATCAAGTGTAAAGTCCAGTCAAATCATAAATCAAGTTCAAATGTCTAAGACTTCAATAATTTAATGAACTAGAGTAGAGATAGAGATAGACCTATATTGATCCCACAGGTGAAAATGTTTCACCAAGAGGCAGCACAGCAGTTAGAGTTACAGCGTTACAGATAAAGAGTAAGAAAACTATAGATACAGCAATACAAAGGGAAGAGATAACATTACAGAAGCGCCATCAAATTAACAACGCTACAATAGTACAGACCTATACAAACTAGCCTGTAGAGTATCCCTTCATCAAAGATTATGAACCTACAGTATACACAATATGATTTGACAGTAATTAATGATAGTATGATCTTTAATGCAACCACACGCACTCACACATGCGCGCACAGACAGACAGACAGACGCACGCACGCACGCACGCACGCACACAGACAGACAGACAGACAGACAGACAGACAGACAGACAGACAGACAGGCACGCACGCACGCACGCACGCACGCACGCACGCACGCACGCACGCACGCACGCACGCACGCACGCACGCACGCACGCACGCACGCACGCACGCACGCACGCACGCACGCACGCACGCACGCACGCGCGCACACAGACAGACAGACAGACAGACAGACAGACAGACAGACAGACACACACGCACGCACGCAGACACACACGCACGCACGCAGACACACACACACACACGCGCACACTTACAGTAGTTGTATCCCTGTTAATATTCAGCATGGCAGCAGGACGAGTAGCTATTATTCATAAAGTGTTTCCATCGCTATCCATGAAATTACTGTACTACCTAATATCCACAATATGTCATCAAAGCTACGAGTAAAAATTATACCCTACGGACTGCAATATAACTATGGAAACTCGTCATTAAATATGAAATCACGTTCACTTTTGCTCAGTGTTAAATACAGGGACATGATTAAACGCTGTAGGTGGCGCCAGGTCCGCCCATAAGTGTCCGTCCATCCAAGCCATTACCCAGAACGACCTCGACTCCTTCCTCTGGCAGGCTGCACCGGACACACCCAGGTGCTCACCTCCCCCTGCACCGAATCTAGAAAAGATTAATCTCATGCGATGGAGCAGATATGATGGACAACCCCATTCCACCGACAATGACTGAATCCCCAGGGGCCGACCGCTCTGCGCTGACAAGAACAGAAGAACGGTTAGCCAGGATAAACAAATCAAACGCACCCGCTGTGTCTGTATTTTAACCTAAAACTTCTTGTCACGTCCTGGAAGGAAACCATATTAACCACTGGTTATAAAGGGCAAACAAGCATCACTCTCATTGGTACGTGACATTTTCTCCTGTACCTCACCAGACGGCAGCTTAACATGACACTCAGTGAAGTGGCCTAACGAGGCACATTTTACTTTTGGCTTTTTGGCTCGTCTGACAGCATGACACTGCAGCTTGCCAATGTCCCCTTTCCAGACAGTTTAATTATTATAGATCTGCTCTCACTGTCAGGCAATCCTCTACTCCCCTTCAGTCCTGCATCAAAAGACTGGAGCCTTGGTGGGTACTGAGCCTGAGTGAGTAGAGTACTGAGTCTGGTTGAGTACTGAGACTGAGTGAGTACTGAGTCTGGGTGAATACTGATCCTAGGTGAGTATACTGTTCCTATGAGTACCGAGTCTGAGTGAGCACTGAATCTGATCCTAGGTGAGTACTGATCCTAGGAGAGTACACATTCTGACCTGGTACACCTTCCACAATCACAGTGTTTGTCAAGACACTGATACTGATCCTCCAATGTTGCTGCTTCACCAACTGTTTTAACTTGTTACTCGCAGATGTGCAGTATGTGGCAACAACATTTGTTTAACTTTTAAAGATTGACAAGATCACATAAACCATCGGAATTGTCAACCTCAGAAGCTGAGTCCTAACTATTACTATTATTAGCATCTCTATTCTGGTGCAAACATTCAGTGAAGATGGCAGATCTACAAGCTCACAAATGTGAGCAGACACCGTTCAACAGTGGCGGAACAACTCAAAGCCGGGCCGGGAGGCACAGCACAGTGATCAGGCCCCCCCAAATGCGGGTTTTGGGCGGATTCGGTCACTTTTTGGGGGGCTTTTATAAAGGGTTTAAGTGGTTAAAATAATTCCCATGCAAACATGAGATATGAGTCTTTCCTCCTGTCGCTAACCACTGGCGACGGGTTTCTGGAACCAATTCATAGGCTTTGAGAACAGCAGCTTTGACCTTTGAATCAATTACTGACAATTCGGAATATGTGTTGTGCGCTCTTCAACCTGCACTGTAACATTATTGTAGAGTCTGTGTCAGGCTGATTTCAAGACTCAGCAACTCCCCCAATCCTTATCCGTAAATCTGGGAACAAGATGTACGTAAATTGTGGATAATATCAAAGGTCACGAAGCAGAAGTCCCCGACACGGATGAATTATATCGTCCTTGAACACTTGAACACTTGAACACTTCACACATTTGCAGTCAAAGGACCACAATGAAAACAAGCTGTTTGACAGATACGGTATGTACACATTTATGCTCATGTATTTGCATTTTTGTCAATAAAACATCAATGAATGAATGAATGTGTGAGTGAATGAATGAATGAACGCAAGCACAAATCAATCAATCAATCAATCAACCAACAGTAGGCTCAGCTTATCCTCTCTGATTAAATGCAAATTTTCTCTCTGAAAACATATTCTATTGTGCTCAGTGTCGTTTAATTTCTTCATATAGATTTCTTTACTTTAGCAATTTCAAATAAATGTTTCTCAATGTCAGCCTTTTTCTTCAACGGCTCATGTTCCATTTGCAGCAACAATGGTTATTGCTGCTGTTCAAAGGACAAACAAGAGCCCTGAGTTCAAACTGACTCATGCAAAGCAGCAGCACAAGACAAACCCACATAAACATGGATCTCATAAGGCAAGGCAATGCAAATGTGTTTACATAGCACATTTCAACAACAAGGCAATTCAATGTGCTTTACACAAAACATTAAGCAAAGAAAACACATTATAAAAGGACATTTGAATTCAGTAAAAAATAAGTTAAGCATGTAGCTGACTTGTAGCCCTTAATAGAAAACGCATATTCAAGACTCTCCATCCATCCATCCATCCATCTTCAACCGCTTATCCAGAGTCGGGTCGCTGGGGCAACAGTTGGAGAGCTCCAGACTTTCCTCTCCTTCAGTTATTCAGTTATTTCCTACTAGGTATCACTGTTCTAGATTACGTTAAATGACTTGGACCTCTTCAGATTAAATGTGTTGTTTTACGTATTGTATTTTGACTAGATTTTAGCCATACTTTGGCTGGCTATTAAAAAATAGCAGATATACAAGCTTATAGAACGTCACTTCGTGCCTCGCTATGAGCTTGTAGATCCGCTACATTTGAAAAATCTTGAAAACTTTGAATATTCAGTATACAGTATATATATATATGTTTTTTTTAAAGATTTTTTTGGGGTCTTTTTCTGCCTTCATTGATAGGAAAGTAGGCTGACAGGAAATGGGGAGAGAGATGGGGGAGTGACACACAGCAAAGGTCGTTGGGATCGGGAGTCGAACCCGCGACACGCTGTAAAGCTGGATTACCAGCGTATGTGGTATGCGCCGAGACCCCTAGGCCAGCGGGCGCCCCAAACAGTGTGTTTTTCAAATGTTCTGGGGGTCCCTGGAACAATTAACAATTCAGATGGGGGTCTGCAGCCAAATGCATATCAATGTGGGGGACCTGGACACGAAAATGCTTGAGCACCACCGAGCAACGGAGTTTTTCAGAAAACTGTTGGATTTAGAAGGCAGAATTTTGTAGAATCGGGCCCAGGTCTTAATGGATTAAACAGGATTAGCACACCGTAGGCTGGGCAAGGCCCACGAATATATCCTTTTTGAATGTTCATTATTTTCACCGTTGAATATTTATAAGTCATTCATGTATTTGAATGTTATCTTTGATTATACAACCAACAGCCATATCCAACATCTTTAGGATATCCCTGGTAAAGAAAAGTTGTAAGATTAATATTGGCAATCTGCAACATAATCCTGTTAGAAATGAGCGAAAGAGATGTGCAGAGCCACTTATATATATATACCTTAAGGATTAGCTGAAGGATTTGTGTGTCTTTACTAATAGTCTTTACATCCCA
>NC_137611.1:20316857-20576857 GCF_963280865.1 Gymnoscopelus braueri | reverse complement strand
ACTTTGATAATTGTCACTACAGTGGCGATGTCTATTTTTATTACAGGTGCTTATGTAATGAACATATCGGACAAATACATTTCTAAAAGGGATGCTGTATGTTCTTTATGCAATATATCTAAAGTTAAACAATTTATAGTGTAGTATTCATCTTGGTTCCATGACTGACTGATACGTGGAAGCAAGATGATCTCTTTCCTCTAATTGGATGTACTGCATATTATGGGAGCAACTGGGTTCACTTCATTAATTCAGTAATTTATGTATTTTTTTTTACTTTTCTCTTCTGTGAGGATGATTTAAATGAGGAACTTCTCTCTCTTCCCAAAGACACGTACGTTGTCCCTATAGAGTGATCAGACATCTCATGAGCAAACACTGGTGAAAACGAATTTGAAAAGACCCCAAAAGAAAAAGAAAACAATGAAGGATTTGTTTGTCATCAGCAAGAGATTAAGCCGACGTTTATCCAAACTTGGAGCAAAGCGTGTCAGACTAGCGGTACAAAGCTCTCCATCCTGCTTAGAATTTCACTGATGCTCTCTAGCTTTTTATGGGACTGTGGCAGATGGGATGAGGACGTTTGGTGAAATTTAATTGTCCATGCCAGGATAATTGTTTGTTTATTTATTTTTTAACACGCCTCTCTCTCTGTCTTTATAAATAAATACATAAAAGAAAACATGGCACCCAAAAACCCTGTGTGTGTGTGTGTGTGTGTGTGTGTGTGTGTGTGTGTGTGTGTGTGTGTGTGTGTGTGTGTGTGTGTTTCCCCCCCCCCTTCTTCTTTTCCCCCCTCTCAAATTAAAAGTCACCTTCTCGCTACGAAACTGTGCACATTAATTCTCAACTCCTCTATAGTACAGATGACATTTTGATGACATGTTTTTCATGGAGGCCTGAGAATGAGGATAAAGTGAGGAGTTAAAGGGAGAGAAACAGAGAAAGAGAGAGAGAGAGAGAGAGCGAGAGCGAGAGAGAGAGTGTGAGTGAGAGTTATATTATGCTATGATATCTCTATGAACGAATTGTGCACGAGGCACGCGTATGTGTGTTGCCTATACTGAATCCTATACTGAATTTCCCCCCGCTCTGTCTTTGTCCTTGTGACTTTATCATCCAGTTTTCTGCTGAGGACGGACGAAATTATTCCCCAAAAGTGCATCTAATTCCTCATCTCCAGCTTTTGGGCCAGAGTGCTGGTGATCTGTATGCACGGAGCACAAATCCAATAACTTTACGCAGGTATTCCCCTGGCGACTCTATATCCTCCACAGACGAGCTCGACTTCATTCACTGACCGAGTGACCATGCATGCATTGCACACGCACATGTGCACGCAGACACCCCTCCACGTAGACCAGTGGTTCTCAAACCTTTTCTCTGCTCTCCCCTTAACTCTGACAGTATACAAATGGAACCAAACGGACCCGTTAGCAACTAAGTGCATTTACTCAAGTACTGCACTTACTGTAAGTACAATTTTGAGGTATGTTTTACTTTACTGGAGTATTTCCAGTTTTCAGTAGGCCTACTTTTACTTCTACTCCACTATACAGCTCAGAGGCAAAAATGATACTTTTACCCCACTACAATCATATGAGATCTTTAGCTACTAGTTATTTTGTAGATTTTGATAATTATCACAAAACATTCATTACCCATTTCAGCCCTATATATATGTCGGATTTTCGGCCATTTGAAAATTGACGATCTACAAGCTCACGACACATTGTGAGCTTGTAGATCGGCATACATTTTGAACTTGTGGAATGGGACATTCTGCATGATGAGTACTTTCTACTGAATACTTTTGTACTTTTATTAAAGTGAATTGTGAATACAGAACTTTTACTTACTTTTACTATATTGTAGTATTTACACTTTTACTTAAGTACAAAATGTGAGCACTTTTTTCCACCACTGCCAGCCGGCATGCCACACATGTAGCTCCCTAGCTCCTCCCACCAACAGCAACACAACATACCACCAGAGTCGTGACTCTGGCTCGAATCTGGAGCCCAGGATCCCAGTAAGCTCAATGCAATGCCTTACCCTTAGGTCTAAAACCAGCCATTTATGTCCCATTGCACACTGGCAGTGCTTATGACTGATGCAACAGTTGCTGCCATAAATTACCCATATTCTCCAATCCAGAGCACTAATGACTGAATGTTGCCTCCAGTTTGGAATCGGCAGACAGGGTAATAGTTTTAAAAGTGTCATTATCTTCTATTTTTCCACAGCTTCTCACTCTGCTATAACATTATTGTCTTCACCCTGAGGTTGTCAGAAAAAACGGTGGTGGTTAACACTCAGGATTTTACGGATCACCTTTCGTCTTACCTGAGTGGGACTTTGTTATCACGAAAGTATACTTGGTTTTGGTTTTTCCATGCAGCGATGCTACAAACAAGCTCAGGACCACAATGGAAACAAGCCCTCAGGTCTTTTTGTGTTATCCTTTTAGCAACCAATCAGGGCCCAGTATGCAAATATGGGGCGGGTTTATCACCAGAGGCAATTATTTTAATCCGCCCCTTGGAAATGCAGGTTCCACACATAGATTCCAGACTAATATCTATTCAGTGATATAAGTCTGGCCATGCCAGGTTAGTACCTCTGCACTTTTTGCAAACTGTTGTAAAGTATTCAAT
Source organism: Gymnoscopelus braueri (assembly GCF_963280865.1). Taxonomy (NCBI): domain Eukaryota; kingdom Metazoa; phylum Chordata; class Actinopteri; order Myctophiformes; family Myctophidae; genus Gymnoscopelus; species Gymnoscopelus braueri. Next base: position 20,574,200 of record NC_137611.1, on the reverse strand, counting down.
CAATCAAAACGATCGACTGCATGGGAATGAGTGACATTATGTGACCCAATGCGGTAAATGGTGGATCATTGAAGATGTTTTGTTTTTAAATCTCATATCAAAGTAGCAGATCAGAGCTACAAAATAAAACATTACTTGTTTAGATGTTGAAGTATGTCTTTCTGAAAACAGAGAAACTGAGATATTGAGAGCTTCAAAGTTCTTATGAGGATTTTCACACTTTCTCAGCTCAAAATACATACATAATGTATGCTCTGAATTGTATTTATTTACTTACCCAACAGTTGAATACTGAATAGTCAATTTGCTCCAACATTTGATATGAATCATAAAATATTGAAAACAATATTGAAACTTCACACGTGAGCTTTGACTTGGAGGTCAATATTAACTTCAGTCCATCCTTAACAATCGCACCATATTCCTTGATCAGTCAGAAGCTTTAAGACATTACAGCTGCTCTCCCTATTGTTTTAGAACAAAAATAGCAAACAATTGTGTTTCATTAACGTGACAAAATAAAGGTCTTTTGTTCTGCCCAGCTAACTGCAGAACCATCCCAGAAATAATTGCATATGAATAGCCGGAGCACTGAGACAAGTGAGGAAAAAGCTCCCTTTTGTGTTTGTATATGAAAGACAGATATGATTTAACAGTGGTAAGCCTCCTCAGTGAAATAATGCAGGAGTGAACCTGACTTGATATTCGTACATTGTTTTCATATTTACACGGCAATTTCAGTTCTGACTTTTGGGAAAAGATAAGGAATAAGATTATAAATCTGCGTTTAACTCATTTTAGGCCAAAATGAGATTAGATTAGTTCAGCCATTGTCACGCCGGGTCACATATAATCCATTTCCCTCATCCCTATCAAAGCCCAATCTACAGTATACTACTACTGGTGTCAAGAAGAAATTGGAAGCAACGATGACTTCTAATCTGCAAAACACGATGAAGGATGCCGTGCCATCCGAAACAAAAGAAAACGAAGGGAGAAGGACGAGACCCCTTTGAGGTTCACTAAGATGCAAAGCGTATACTAGGGTTAAAAGATTATGATTCATGCCTTTGCCCTTAGCTGACAGCCATGTTGTGTTTTGTCAGTGTTTCTCATTAGCCGTGATGATGGATGGTTGTGGACTACTAATATTTTTCTTTCACGCCCCGCGGTTTGCACGCATGTTCAGGCTTGTCATCCCGCAAACCGCATCTACAAATATGCACAGCCCGTTTTGAACTGTATTTTAAGATGCAGACTCTCGAAGCGGGTGGACTGGACACGCTCTCTCTCTCTCCCTGTCTTTCTCATTCGGCCCTCCTCTCTCTCTCTCTCGACTCTCGCCAGGTGAATTTCCATGATATGTTAAGGCAGAGGGATGTTGATGAATGGCCACGCACTTCTCCCATGACCTAGGGAAATCTTGCGCACCCTCTTTCCCTTCCCTATTAAATTCAGTGTGGAGCGGTTAGCTGACATGTCTGCTCCTATTTTCCTAGGGGAGAAAGCGTGAAGTGCCCTCTTCCATTCCAGTCTGATATATATATTTTTTTTAAAGATAGTGCATACTCCCTCTCAAAAAGCACCAAAGAATGACTAATTTGCAAAGTGGATTTGCATTTTTTGGAATAGCCTTTCTCATGAATTCCCCAACTGCTGTTTCTATTACCAAGCTGATAGATTGGAGTGCAGGGCTGCCTTTTTCATACGTATTGAATTGATGAACTCGGCTCCCTATAGGGGCACTCAACCTCAATAGAGATGCATGCCAGGACTGGGCCTCAAAAGCAAGGGCATCAACTTTTTGAGTCATGAAAAGGGGTCCTTTGACCATTGTTTGCATAAAAAAAACAGGGTCTTTAACAGTTGTCTTTTTATGATTTTGTTCTGTAAGGACATTGGGGAATTCTCTATAGTAGAAGTCATAGCTGGCCATATGACTTGTGCCAAGTCTATGAAAGGGACCCTCAGATTGGTACAGTTGTCTTTTATTTATTTATTTTTGTCAAAAGGGAGGCATTCACTTTATGAGAACCAAAAAAAGGTCATAAAAAAATCGGAATCTGAAATCTTAGAAAACATTTTTTAAGCACATTTTTTAAGCACATAAAACATTGAGATAATATAAGGTTGAAAATGGTTGTGTTGAGACGTTAGAGGTTAGAGGTGGTTACTGTAGGTTTGGGCATGGGTGCAGTGTTCTTAAGATTTGGGTAATATGGCTCTGGGGAGACGTTCTCCAATTAGAGCACATGCTGGCTGAGAAACCTTTCCTTTACCTTGTTGAAACCGATGTCGCGGCTCACCCCACTGTTCCCTCGTCAGATTGAAACATCACTTTCGCTGAGATATAATTTTGTTCTTCGTTGCTGCACTCGGCAGAAAAGTGTTCAGGTAGACTGAACTGAGCACCCCAGAGCTAGGGGGAATACCTGTGTAAAGCAGGGGTAACTGGAGTGAGCTCACAGCAGGTGTATGTTGTTGGGGTTATCTGGTGAGTTCCTCCATGTCACTGATGTGCAACGGATAATATACCCGCCGATGGCATACCCACCCAGTGGTGGAAAAAGTACTCAAATTGCTTACTTAAATAAATGTATCAAAACTGCAATGTAGAAACACTCTGTTACAAGTAAAAGTACAAAAGTATTGGCATAAAAATATGTTTAAAATACCAAAAGTAAAAGTACTCGTTTCACAAGTTATGTGTAAAATGTATTAAAAAGCACACAACATGTATCTTCGAAAAGCCAAAGTTTAAATACTGTAGGGCTGAAGTAACTAACTGAAGTTTTCAAATAATTGTAAAAGTACAATATTTGACTCTGAAATGTAGTGGAAAATTTGAAATACTCCAGTAAAGTAAAAGTACCTCAAAATCGTACAGTACTTGAATAAATGTGCTTATGTAATGTTACTTTCCACCACTGCTCCCACCCTGACATTGCAGACCCATGACGATATCTGACCTTGCCATCGGTCTCAGCCAAAACTGGCTAATGGTAAGGATGGCTTTAAACTGTAATTAATCACTTAAGCCATTAAAAAAATCTAATCCGTTGGATCTCGGGATCCGCATGGGAATGGCGTGGCTCCAATGCTCGCACTTCATGTGGCCAGCCTGTGATGTCACTTATCTAATCTATGATGTGTATGACTAGGGTTGTCACAAAGTGACGTGCTGTAAGCTTGTAGATCTGCTATTTCTGCTATTTTTGGAAAATGTTTGAAAATTACGGGGCCTGTTAAATATTTATAACAGTAATAAAACATTATATGATAAATGTTAGCGGAGGTCCGTCTGTGGCCTACTGTCAGCATGCATACAAAGTTTGGTGCTGATCAGTCGAGCGGTTGGTTTGTGAGAATAGCTTCGGACATGCACACACACACACACACACACACGCACACGCACACGCACACGCAGTCCGACTCTCTAATAGAAGGCAAGCTGCCTGCAGAACGGCCATGACGTGCTGTGAGACTGCGTTGACCTTGCAAGATTTAATTTTTATCTATTAACGCGAGAACAATGGCTTCCATTATAGCCATGCAAACTTTCCAGGAATAGAAAGCCTGCAGTTTCAATTAGCTTGATTGATGATGTCACTGGTAGGCGGGTTTCTGAACTGTCCACAGCCCTCCTCTGAGACACAGAGTGAGTAGACAAAAATGGTACCATAATATAAGGAGCATAGTGAGGACCAACTACAGTATTTGAAAATGGGTGATGTCGTCCTTACAATTTTCTTCTGTATTTTCTTCTGTATTCTTCTGTATCTTCAGTATTTACAATTTTCAATACTTTTACTTCTACCCCCCTACATGTCAGAGGAAAATATTGTACTTTTACTCCACTACAATTATATTATATGAAAACTTTAGTTACTAGTTAATTTGTAGATTTTATCATTACCAAACACACCAACCATTTCAGCCCTATTTCGGCCATTTGAAAATAGCAAGCTCACAAAAATACAAGCTCACAATACAAGCTCACATGGTGCGAAGATTGCAAGATATAACACACACACACACACACACACACACACACACACACACACACACACACACACACACACACACACACACACACACACACACACACACACACACACACACACACACACACACACACACACACACACACACACACACACACACACACACACACACACACACACACGTATTTGAAAAAAGTTAGCAACAGAATACTCGATAAGACAATAATGGATAGTTGCAGCCCTAGACAGGTGTACAGGTTAGCAGTTGTTTGTTGATTCGGCAGTGGGAGTTTTGCTTCCTGCTGTTGAGTTTGTATTTATATGCATTAATTTACAGTAGCCTGTGGGTATTATTTCCTCATCTGGAGCTCCCATGTTCCTGTTTCGCATAACACATTTGACATTGTGTCTGAAATAACTCCCCAGCGGGCAGATAAGGCGGTCACTATGGCAACCTCCAAGACCTGTGGGTACACTTAATGTAATGTGCTCACATTAGGTGACTCAACAATTTGTTTCATTTACCAAAGTAACCCTTTGACAGCAGCACCTGTTGCTGCCCGCCTACCCCCTCCCCTCCCCTCCCCACCCCCACCCCTCTCGCTCTCCCTTTGGTAGAGAGACAACTACATGGTAGCTGGGACTACCTGCTGTTGAAAAGTCGCCACGTCACGTAACTCACTCATTCTCTCATTCACACACACATTCACGGTCGGAGGCAACCATGCAAGGCACAACCTATACCTGCTCATCAGGAGCTCATATAGGGGTTGAGTGTCTTGCTCAAGGACACTTCAACCCGAAGCCAGGAGGAGCCAGAGATCGTACCAGGAACTTTCCAGTTCCTAGACACCCAGTCTTTCTCCTGTGCACTGCTGACCCTAACGTCTGGGACATGCATTGACCATATTTAGACAAATGCTTCTGAACAATGCTCTGAGTAAGGCCGTCTCTGTCCCTGTAGGTTTCAATGACCACAATATAATAGCTGTCACAACAAAGACAAAGGTTACAAAACCTAAAGCTAAAATCATTTTAACACAGTGCTATAAGAGATTTAATGAAGATTGGTTTATATTGATGAAATAGCTAGTGTAAATTGGAACATGGTGTGTAGTGAGGGTGACCCTGAAGCTGCACTGGATTTATTTATGTCAACATATATAAACACCATGGCTTGACAACAGTCTTAGGACCTTATTGAAAGAGACATGGCCAAAAAAGCCTCAGTTATCAATTGATGACAGGCATAAATATAGGTATAAGGCCCAGGTGTGCGTGATTACACTGGTTTTACTCGACACCGCTTCCGAGCGACATCGAGGTGGAGAGATATAGTCTCTTCACTCAGAGAACAAAGGTTAGAACGTAACCGAACGTTCTCTATCGTATATCGAGACTATCTCTCCACCCAACATATTTCATATGTATGGTGAACTCTGTAAGACACCTCGTGAGGAAGCGAAGCAGTCCCAGAACCCCAGAGCCAACACCAGTGCATGGGCTCCGACCCTGCACATACTGAATTTAAAATATGGAGGCCGCCATCCCACGGGTGGAGTGTGCCCGCCCTCCAGGTGGCACTGGTACTCCTGCCTGCTTGTATGCCTGTTGGATCACTTCTGTGATCCAGTGGGACAGTCTAGCCTTCGACAGTGGTCTACCCATAAGCACTCCTGCGTAAAGCACCCAAAGAGCTGGTCCGTTACTCTGTGGGCACGTGTGGCCCTGATGTACGACTCTAAAGCTCTAACAGGGCAGAGTGGGGACCGACTCTGTCTCTGTACTCCATCTGTCTGCATGTCAAAGAGAGGACACGCTCAATCACCTGATTGAGATGTGCCTCTGAGAGAACCTTGGAGAGAAAGGGCAGGCTGGGGCGTAACACTGCTCCTCCATCATCCGGCCTAGACTGGGTACGACTGGGTACATGTACATGTATGACTGGGTACATGTATGACTGGGTACATGACTGGGTACATGACGGGGTACATGACTGGGTACATGTATGACTGGGTACATGTATAGCTGGGTACATGCATGACTGGGTACAGTACATGTACAGTATGACTCTAAACTCATTGTCTTGACTCAATAAAATAATAAAGGAATGCTGTACGTGATCATTCTGGTGTGCTGGAGTTGAGGAGCACATTTTAGCCATTTATTGCTATGATATCAAACATTGTATTTAGTGGTGTGGCTCTGCTCCTGTGACACTCTGCGAGCATGACACAGATATGATATTAAACATTGTATTTAGTGGTGTGGCTCTGCTCCTGTGACACTCTGCGAGCATGACACAGACATGACTCTGAGCTCATAAACTCCCCCATGAGGCAGAGTCTAAAGACACAGTTATTACATGGGCATGATAACAGACATATGAACCCCTCATAGGGCAAAACATAAAGACACAGTTATTACATGGGCATGATAATAGACATATGAACCCCTCAAACGGCAAAACATAAAGACACAGTTATTACATGGGCATGATAACAAACATATGAACCCCTCATAGGGCAAAACATAAAGACACAGCAATATTAAGAACATGATATTAGACTCCTCTAGGGGCCCTATTTTCACTGGTGCCTTACCTATTGTCCCTAAACTTCTTTGCCATTTTTTTCTAAACTATTTTTTAAAACATTTTCAAATAGTTCAAATAGACAATCTACAAGCTCACAACGTGTCGATGTCATAGGCTTGATGTCTACCTGGTATCCTATTTTCTATGAAGCAGCTGACAGTGAATAGGGTTAATGCCGTTTTACTCTGATCTTGCACTTGTAATTCACTCTGGATGAGAGTGTCTGCTTAAAGGAGAATTCCGGACATTTTAAGTGTTATCTTTGATGTGTCGTTACTCACCTACCGACGTAAAAAGTGGCATTGTTTTTTTCCAGAGATTCCCCTGTCGTCATTTTTTCAACCCCCTCCGCTCTCCTAATGGAGAGCGCGTGGCTTAGGGAAATTCGTCTATTATAACCGATGCAAAGTAATTTTTTTCTCTACTACTACTCATTGTAGAGTCTCATGATAGTCAAACATGCGCTGAAAGTTCCTGAGAGGCTTCCGCTAATGCCGAACGATTTAACACTGGTTGCTTGTTTCTCTACCTGGCAACACCAAGTTGCCAGGTTCTGATTAACTCAATTGTAATGCCATGAGCCCGCATCGAGTGACATGCTGACATAGTGAAGAGCTGGACGGTGTTTGTTCACTGACAAGCTGGCAGTATAGTGGTAATATAGCAGAGATATGCTGAGCATGAAGGGCCGAGGCTGCTTAAATAGACTGCATAGTTAAATCATTAAGATCGTGGGCGTATACGTACAGTATGCATGATCGGCTGGTGTATGAGCATAATAATACCAGATAAACACATAAAGAGCTATATAGCCTTACAGGACCTTTACAGGTCTGTAACTCTGAGAGTGTACAAATGGGTCCTACGGGTCCATTTGGTTCCATTCAGTTTGTACACGCTCAGAGTTATGGGGGTCCTTGAAAATAAAAAGTTAGAGAACCACTGTCCTTGAGGACTCCTAATGTGCCATAGTAAATCAGCGTCATATATATTCTGAGGCAAACCTGGAGACTGACACTCAGTAATTGGGTCTTACGATCAAAATAAGAACGTTATAATGTTATGTAAAACAATTCTTTGATGACCCCTGCGTCGCGCCTGCCTGAACTGCACATTATCACGAAGAACTGACGAAGCTCACAAAGTGAAATAGGGTTAAAGTGGTTAAACTGATTGTGATGCTATTCTGCCGTGGGACCCCCATGCCATGGACCACTTCACGGACCCCCACTTTGGGAACCACCGGCTTAATGCATATCAAACTGGGGGTTCCTTGAAATACAATTACAAAAATGGTTGAGAATCATTGATTTGGATGCATCTTCTTCCGTTTGGCCCGAGGGCAGTTTAGGGGAAAACAAACGCGTCTGTGTCAAATCAGCGATTCTCCGGCGGAACCGTCCCGAGAGCTCCGCCGGTAATCGTGCACACGGCGTCAAAAACGGCCACAAAAGGTCACAAAGTTTTGGCTTCTCATCGACCCGTCTCCATCCGCTGTCAAGAGCTGTCCCAGTCGGAGCTGGATACTTAATGAACAAGGCTGCCGATCTGTCATCGCTTTCATATATCTCTCCAACCGCCATCTTTTAATCAGGCAGGAGCGTGTGTGTGTGTGTGGGGGGGGGGGTAATGTGAACGTTATTCTCCGCCTAAATGAGGTGCGCACGTTGACAGGAGAGGTCGCCTTCCCTCTCAATCAAAGGATGTCAACACGCGCGTGCACGCTGGTACAGTATGGTGCGCACACACGCACCACAGACACACACGTGCGCACACACACACACACACACACACACACACACACACACACACACACACACACACACACACACACACACACACACACACACACACACACACACACACACACACACACACACACACACACACACACACACACACACACACACACACACACACCCCGGGGTGTATATGAATAGTACTATAATATACTGTATGTCAGCGCGGGGTCGGGAAAAAAACTGCACACGTGTGCACATAAACATACAGTATACTGTATATAACTTCATATACATACATACTACATGTAATGCACACATACACAAACAGGCACACACTCGGACGACTACGCCTGTGTCATCATTCATGGCACGGCTGATTGGGCAAGTTAATTTGAATGGCTTCAGTCCAGTCCAGTCCTTCATACATCACAGTGCACAGCTGGGGACCGCAGTCTGCTGTTCTACTGTCCCCTCACCTTGCGCGCACACACACACACACACACACACACACACACACACACACACACACACACACACACACACACACACACACACACACACACACACACACACACACACACACACACACACACACACACACACACACACACACACACACACACACCCCCCCCCCCCCCCCCCCCAAGGGAAGCTGTACCTCCCAAGGTGATTTATATGCACTCCATTCATTGTTTAGCTTACATTCATGAGGTGTGCCGTATATAAATTATATGGCAGCCCATTTCCGTCACCGAGTAAAAATAATAAGAAGGCCTCAATTTTTGGATGGGGGGTGTGTGGGGGGGGGGGGTTGGTCCTCACAATTCTGATGTCTTATCAGTCGCTCTGTAGTATAGGAGGTGAGCCATCTGGAAGAGGGTCTGTGTGTGTGTGTGTGTGTGTGTGTGTGTGTGTGTGTGTGTGTGTGTGTGTGTGTGTGTGTGTGTGTGTGTGTGTGTGTGTGTGTGTGTGTGTGTGTGTGTGTGTGTGTGTGTGTGTGTGTGTGTGTGTGTGTGTGTGTGCGTGTGTTTGTCCAGGGCTAATCTCACAAACCGCTGGACAGAACAGCGTCACATCTCTTGTGCACACGTTTTATATTTTCACTTTCTCATTTTATTTTGGAAGTCAGCGGCTGTCAGATTGGGCTGAAAGGAGTCATAATATGACTCTAGCTCCTATGACATGTACGGTATTATGTCATAGATATGACTGATGTCATAGATTGGGCATAATGAAGTGAAGTCCATGGTCCACAACCACGCCGTTACAGAGCACATCTTGTTTTCTCACAATTTCCCATGTTACATCATTGGCAGAAATGAGCTTCCACCTCCATGTGTGAATTGGTTCACATGTTGTTGTTGTGCTGCTGGGTTGCATGCGAGTGCAAAGGGGGCATCCAAGGTTAGGGACATCCAAGGTTTGAAAATAGCCAAAGTATCTACAATTTCTACAAGCTTACAACGCGTCACATCTGCTATTCTCAAAAGATTTCTAACACATTTTACACATTTTTAACCTGTGAAATCATTCTGGAGAATGAGTACTAGTAAAGTAAGTACATTTAGTACATTTAGAATTCTGGACTTTTACTTGTAAATCAAGATCATGTGATTATGTCAAATGTTCGTTCTTTAGTCTGTCCCATGACAGACCATGGTCGTGCACAGAGATTTAGTATTGAGAAAATGAGAGGCCCTTGTGGGGCTGTACATCAAAAAGCACACAGATATGGCCCGGATCGCGGGATCGCAGGCGTAGTGGTCCGGGCACCTATAGGCTCCAAAGTAGCCTGACAACGCGTCACAGGTTCGAGACCCCGATCCCGACAGCCTTTTCTGCATGTTACCTCTCTCCCTCTCTCCTGTCAAACTATACTATCCTACAGTATCAATAAAGGCACAAAAAGCCCAAAAATATATGTAACTGACTCCAGCGCAGTAAGATCCTCCAAAGAGTGTACAAATGGAACCAAATGGACACATGAGAGTCCATTTCTACCCTCTTGGGAGTAAAGAGTGGGACTTTTCGGTGAGGTTGAGCAAAATGTCCCACTTTGGCCTAGTTTGAGGAGGAACTTTTTAATACATCTGTTGAATATTACACCCACCTCAACCATTTTCTTCTAAAAGACAGCTCTAAAATTAGAACAGGTGAGCCAAAGAGAGGGGGGGGGGGCGGACCCTTTCCACCAATCAAAGTTTGACGGCCTCTGAAGAAAAGAAAGGGGGGGGGGGGGGGGCTCTGACTCGCGAAGGTCGATGCGCTTCCCGTCTGGCCGCGGCCAACGCAGCCAAATTAACCCATTCAGACCGGGAACGCATCTGTGTGACCACTTTATCCATATTTCATACTTTGGCTATTCAAAAATAGCAGATCTACAAGCTCATAGCGCGGCACCGAGTGCCGCGCTACGAGCTTGTAGATCTGCTATTTTTGAAAAATCTCGAACATTTTGTGCAAATCTTTGAATACACTTATTTTTGTAAACAACTTTTTTAACTCAAATCTTTGGGGGGGTCCCTGGAACAAAGTATTTTGCGATGGGGGGGGGTTGTCCGCGGCGAAATACATATCATTTTTGGGGGTCCTTGACATGAAAAGGTTTGAGCACCACAACAATCGGAACCTCAGGTCTTAACGGGTTAATTCACCGCAAACGCAGCACCCCCCCCCCCCCCCCCCCCCCCCCCCCGCCCCCCCCACCCCCTGTCCTCAACGTCCAAGTCCACTGTCTGTTTACCTAATGGGCTTCTCGTCTTCTTTTTCACCATCTGTCCGTTATTTTCACCCTCCCTCCTGCCCCGTCCCCTCCCGTCCCCCCCCTCCCTGTCTCCTGTTGTCCCGGAGGATGTGATTAGGAGTGCCTGCGTGTCCCCGCTGGGAAATCACTCGTGTCACTGCCGGTGCGTCGGGAGAGAGGAGAGGCCGGGGCAGACTTGGCCCGAGACTCACTAGCCAAGGCTGCTAAATTACTCCACACAGTGTAAGAGGAGGAGGAGGAAGAGCAGACAGATGAGGAGAGACGGAGGGAGAAGAGGAGAGGCAGGAGGAGGAGGAGGAGGTGGTGGTGGTGAAAAGACAAGGTGGAGATTGATGGGCTTGGAAAAAAGCAGCAGTGGTGTGTGGACGGAGGGAGGGGGAGAGAGAGAGAGAGAGAGAGAGAGAGAGGGGGGCGGAGTGGGAGAGAGCAGTGGCGGAACATGTACTCAAAGATGTTTTACTTAAGTAAACAGTACAGGGTTGTTGGACGTGGAATAATCTCCCATTGGCCATAAGAGATTGTAATACTTTTAAATCCTTTGTCAATACTTGTAATTAATACTGCACTTTACATAGTTTACGTTTTTGTATCTCTGTTCTGTTTTCCTTTTGCAATGTAAGGTACTCGATCGTTGCTTGAAGTCCGGTGTATTTACATGACATTGTTATGTACTGTTCGTTAATATGCAGCGTCCCGTCTAAATAAACGAATAAAGTAAAGTAAAGTAGTAGTACCACAAGATAAAAAGTGCTACGAGTAAAAAGGCATGTATTCAAATGTGACTACAGTAAAGGTACAAAGCAGAGCAGCCCTGCACAGAGGCTTTAAAAATGCAAGGCAACAACACAGCGTATTGAGGAACATTTCAAAGACAACAACTACCGCAATATGTGTCAGGGCATCAGGAATCAGACATACCCCCCCTCCCACCACCACCCTCCACACAGAGAGCAGCTCAATGCATTCTTTGCCAGGTTTGAGAATAGCATCAATGCAGGTCCAGAATGTAAACATCACAACAGAGGGTGGCCAATCGACTCATTCTTCAGGAAGGTCCTCCAGCAACGAGGCAGCCATGGACCTGATGGTGTTCCAGGTCGAGCACTGAGGGCGTGTGCTGCCCAGCTTGCTGCAGTCTTTGTGGACATTTTGACATTTGAAAATAGCCAATCTACAAGCTCACAACGCGACGCATTGTGAGCTTGTAGATCTGCTATTTTCAAACATTTTAGTTTTACTTTTGGTTCTTTAAGTACATTTTGATGCCAATACTTTTGTACTTTTACTCAAGTAGATTTTGAATTCTGGACTATTACTTGTATTTCTATATTGCAGTATTTTCCACCACTGGCCATCATATCTCCTCAATTTCCAATTACATTTGTGAGAAAACAATCATTGGCAGAAATGAGCTTCCACTTCCACCTCCATGTGTGAATTGGTTCACGTGTTGTTGGTTGTTGTGCTGCTGGGTTGCATGCGAGTGCAAAGGGGGGCATCCAAGGTTAGGGACCCCACACAAACTGCACTCTTTCTACCAGCGGTGTAAACATTTTTTTTACTTAACTGGAGTGTTTCCAATATTCAATACTTTTACTTTACTTTTAATATTCTACTCCACTACATCTCAGAGGCAAATATTGTACTTTTTACTCCACTGCAATCTTGAAAACTTTAGTTACTTGTTACTTTTTTAGATGTGGATTATTATTACAAAACAAACATTAACCACTTCAGCCCTATTTAAACACACTACAGATGCTAGGAATTCCTGACTTTCTGAGCAACAGGCCCCAAAAGGGTCAGGCTGGGCCATCACATCTCCTCCACTGTCACACTCAACACCGGCGTCCCTCAGGGATGCGTCCTTAGAACAATCTCTCTTTTCACCAGTGACCAGGGGTGCCGGAAGGGTGGGGGGCCTCGGGTCCACAGCCCCCTTGCTCAACTGATGAGCCCCCTCACATCGGGGCCCGATTTAATTTCCATGACTATAGCGCAAAGCAGCTCTCTGAAGGTTCAAATAGTGCCCGCGACGGCCGCGAGAGAGACGCATTCAACGCGCCGGCAGTTAAAGGGATATTTCACTTTAAAAAAAACTTTTGGTGATTTTATCATCTACTCAAGCCTTTGAGAGCCCCCCAGACAGTTTTTAAGTTGCTCGATTCAGTATTTAGATATTTGATATTCATTTTATCAGACACGCCCCCTTCCTATACAAACCCATTGTAACTTCAAACTCCATTTTAACCATGTTAGATTCATCAAAAACACCTGTCCTTGGTTCTGGTGACTCACCCTGCCCTCCTAATGCGTGAGGGGGCCGTGTTTTTTTTTTTTAAGTAATTGAAAAAACACGGCCCCCTCGCGTATTAGGGGGGCGGTATGAGTCACCAGAACCAAGGACGGGTGTTTTTGATGAATCTAACATGTTAAAAATGGAGTTTGAAGTTACAATGGGTTTGTATAGGAAGGGTAAAATGTCTGATAAAATGAATATCTAATATCTAAATATTGAATCAAGCAACTTGAAAACTGTCTGTGGTGTTCACAAAAGCCTGAGTAGACGACAAAATCAACAAACGTTTTTTTGAAAGTGAAATATCCCTCTAACACCTATAGAACAATAGCGCAGGAATGTAGGAATCCAACAACCCCACCCAGCCATCAAGCCCTTGTAAACCTGCTCTGTATAGTTTGATGTGTGGCTGCTACTACTAATAGCATCACCTTGCTTGTAAAACCTAATGTGACAATAAACCCGATTCTTCTTGTTTCTTGTTTTTTCAAATTCTTTGAGTCTAGGTCAAGTTCAGCCCCCACGGTCGCGCACAAAAGACGGCCTCACTGCCAGTGACTGTAGAGTTTCTCCCACCACAGTTCCAACACTCCAGTCAAGTTTGCAGATCATAGCGGGTCTGATAACAAACAATGACAAGGTGGCATACAGAGGGGAAGTCAGTACACTGGATGATGCAAGGACAACGACCTGAACCTTTTTTCTTTTTATTTTCTTCCTAAATTTAGATGAACCAATAGTTTTTTTAGCCCCTTTTTCTCCCCAATTTAGTCGTTATGCCAATTGATTCCTCCCCACACACATTTCTGTGTTGTCACTGCTGTCGTATCCTACTGACTCGCCTGCCAGTGAGGAGCCCCCACCGGGAGGACGTATAGAGCCTTCGTCCTACTCCTCCCGCCCTACACTCCCCGCTGACAGGTGCCGCCCCCAGCCCGTAGGAGTACGTGCAATGACCGATATCACCCTCCCCACCGGCTTCCCTCCCTTGAACACGGGCCAATTGTGTTCGCAACGGTGGATTGGAACCCACCACCACCTCCGTGGTGGTGGGCAGGGAAATACCCTGAACCTTAAAGGAACATTTCGCAGATTTTGCATCAAACCCCTATTTTTATCTAGGTCTAGGACCCATAAACATGATCCTGGTGTGTTTTGGTGTTTTATCTGTATTTTTAGATTTGTATCCATATCCTCAGAGACTATGAGTCATTAGACTCATAGTCTCTTCATCTCACCTTATTTCCCCGACTACAATGTAGACCACACCCCCACGCAGCCTCCCCTCCCCACAAGGAAGGGCAGTGCCCCAAAGCATTATGGTCATTGTAGTAATGCAGCAGTTCAGTCAAACCCCAGTCAAACACACAGACTTCTATATTTTTCTGGCCATAGGGTGCAAATTTCAATTTTTTCTACAGTTATCTACTACAAATATTATTAACATTGAGTGACTGTAAGCTCTTCCAGGGGTGAAATGCTCCTTTAATACAAAGATAGACTATGGGGATAATCATGGACGTCAGGGAGAAAAAGGGGTGCATGGCATTAGGAGGTTGAGAGGGTCTCCAGTTTTAAATTCCTCGGAGTACACATCTCAGAGGACCTGACTCGGAGCCTCAACGCCTCCAGTCTGGGTTAATAAGGCCCAGAAACGTCTCTTCTTCCTGAGGACATTAAAACGCAACAGACTCCCACAGAACCTGCTCATCAACTGTCTTAACTTTCTCTCTGCATCGGTGCATGGCTGGACTACCAGACTGTTGATGAAAGTACCTGTACTTAAGTAAAGTGCTGGAGTAAATGTAGTTTACACCACTGGGAGAGAGAGCAGTGGTGGAAAAAGTACTCAAATTATTTACTTAAGTGAAAGTACCAATACTGCAATATAGAAATACTATTACAAGTAATAGTCCAGAATTCAAAATTTACTTGAGTAAAAGTACAAAAGTATTGGCATCAAAATGTACTTAAAGGTTCTATGACATTCATTTTCACTTTTTTTATTTTTTATGTTTTTTGGGGGGGTTTTATGACCTCAATTACACCAAAAAAATCTGAACTTTGAACATTCAGTGGATTTTCTGTGGTCTGGCGTTTTCTGAATAATTAGGCTGAAAAGTAATCTGAGCTTGGCCCTTCGGCAGTGAGGTCACAGCCGATTAATCCCGCCCACTCTCCTCCTCGCCCCTCCCCTATCCTTTCCTTTTGGGGGGGGGGGGGGGGGCGGAGCAGAGGCGATGATTGACAGGCAAAATCCCTCACCAGCGACACCCGCAGGCAAAGATTTCTTTTTTCATTGCAGTTGAAAAGGCTTTAGAAATGTGAGAGAAAAACACCTGCCATGGATCAATGGAGTGGAATTTTTTGTTAAAACTTTCTATACACGTTTGAAGGACCATGACAAAGACTTTTAATGTGTGGTAAAACTGAACGTCATGAAACCTTTAAAGTACCAAAATTAAAAGTACTAAAATGTTTGAAAATAGCAGATCTACAAGCTCACAACGCGTCGCAAAGCGACGCGTTGTGAGCTTGTAGATCTGCTATTTTCAAATAGCCTAGGTATAAAATAGGGCTAAAGTGGTTAATGTATGTTTCATAATATCATCATTTATATTTGAAAAGTAACTAGTAACTAAAGTTTTCAAATAATTGCAGTGGAGTAAAAGTACAATATTTGCCTCCGAGATGTAGTGGAGTAGAAGTAAAAGTATTGGAAATTGGAAATACTCAAGTAAAGTACAAATACCTCAAAATTGTACTTAAGTACAGTACTTAAGTAAATGCACTTAGTTACTTTCCACCACTGAGAGAGAGGGAGTGGAGACGGGGCACGACGGATAGAGGGAGGGGCAGAGGAAAGAGGAAAAAAGAGGAAGAGGAGGAGGAGGAGGAGGGAAGGCAGAGGAAAGGATGATGGATGGACAAGGGTTAGAGGAGGCAAACCGGGGAACAGGGAACGGGGGCCGAGGGAGGAGAGGAAGGAAGGAGGCTGTGAGCGGAGGGATGGAGCAGAAGTATAGGAGAGGAGGAGGAGGGGAAGGACAGATTAAGTGATGGAAAGGAAAAATAATGAAAATGGGAGGGAGGGAACGGCGTGTGTTAATGGACCGTTGCTTTCTAAACACCAAACCGAATGAAACTGAACATCTCTCTCTCTCTCTCTCTCCTCTCTCTCTCTCTCTCTCTCTCTCTCTCTCTCTCTCTCTCTCTCTCTCTCTCTCTCTCTCTCTCTCTCTCTCTCTCTCTCTCTCTCTCTCTCTCTCTCTCTCTCTCTCTCTCTCCTCTCTCTCTCTCTCTCTCTCTCTCTCTCTCTCTCTCTCTCTCTCTCTCTCTCTCATCTCTCTCTCTCTCTCATATATATGGACTCACTATTGTGCACTTACTTAGTGATTATACAGTACAACTGTCTCTTTTTTGTGCTTTTATAAGTACTTTTTTTTATGTCGAGTGATTTTCTTTTCTTGTCTGTTGTTTACAGTACATGTATGTTGCACTGGAAATAACTATATATTTAGCTCCTAATGTACACTACAGTAAGTGTGTATTATGGAGCTGACAATAAAGAACCTTGAATTAACCCATTCAATCCGGGGGACGCATCTCGGTCATTTTAGATTTCTTTGGCTATTCAAAAAATAGCAGATCTACAAGTGCCGCGCTACGAGGTTGTAGATCTGCTATTTTTAAGACCATAGAAATGTAAAAATGACACAGATTCTTTCCCGGTAGAAATGGGTTATACCATTAGTCAGTGTGTTCTGTCCATGGACCCTGTATATAGAGGCTGTCTATGAACAGAACAGAACGGAACAGAACAGCATGTACTGTATACAGTAGTACAGCACCGTTCCTGTGTACGTCCTGCACAGAACGCTTAGCCCAGCAAGTTGCAACTCTCTCAAAAGCTCTGGGTGGAGCTTTACGATGTTTACTTTGTAGGCAAACGTTTTGTGCAATGAGCTAGCGTAACACGAGAGAGAGAGCACGGCGCCGTAGATTCTCTCAGGTCACTTCTGTTAATGTTGTTTGCTGAGCAGCGGAGCGGAAGAACTTTAAGCCTAGTTTATGCTCTAGCCCACCAGTTTCCCAAACAGTGGGTCGGGGACCCACTTCTGTGGGTTGCGAGTAAATATCCCCCTTTTTTCTTTTTAATATTGTTTTTATTGTCTCCGCCAGGCCGAAAGGCATGGCGAGAGAGTATGTTTTCGCCCCTGTCCGTCCGTCCGTCCGTCCGTGTGTCCGTCCGTGTGTCCGTCCGTCCGTCCGTGTGTCCTGTCTGTGTGTTAGCAGCTAATCTCTGGCACCGTTGGCCCGGTCGCTCCGAAACTGTGCACACACACTCCCTGGATGCCAATTCAGAACCTCTGCCCCAATTTTTTCACATGGGCCTGTTATAGCGCCACCAGGAGGCCGATTTGTGCAAAACCCTTTTTTTTTTAACATTACTCCTACAGATTTTATCCAAACGTCATGCAAATCGGTACACAGTATCTCTATAGTCATGTGATCAACACAAATCTGTCCGATTTCCCATATTCCATCCTCATTGCCTATGGTTGGCTTCCAAAGTTTGCAGGATTGGTCCGTTTTGAACAAAAAGCCTCAAACTATGCACGCAGCTTGCGATTTCCGTGAATTTTCACACGCACATTCCCACTAGGCCGAGGAAGAAATGCCACCCTTTTCACATTGGCCTGTTATAGCGCCACCAGCAGGTCTAATTTAGCAAAACACATTTTTGGAACAAAATGCCTCAAATCATGAATGCAGTGTCTGATTGCCGTGAAAGACCTAAGAATAAATGGCACCCTTTTCACATTGGCCTATTATAGCGCCACCAGGAGGCCACAATAACGTACCTGACCTGGCGGAGACCTGTGCTCCGAGGAGAACTTTTTCTAGTTTCTGAATATTTTCACACAAAAAAAAAAATCCCCATACTGCCAAGGACGCAATTGACTTGGCATGGACTAATATCACTGCGTAGAATCTGCATTATTATTATAATATTGTTGCTACCCACCTACCCACCTATAAACCACCAGCAACAACACTGAGGAGAATAAGCCACAAAAGCGTTCGGTCCAAGAAACTAACAAATGGTCACCATGCACTGCCACACTTCCATCATTGCATACATTTCCATATTTGCTCTTTTGCAATCTTTGTGACAATTTACTGACTTACTCGGCTGTGGAGGTAGATTTTTCTTTTTTCCAACCAGGAAAAAGGAAATAGGCATGGAAGGGGTTTGCATTTGCATATTTCTCTCACACTTTCCCCCCCCTCACATTGTAGACAAGCACATACATTCTGACATAAAAGATGTACTTCTCTACCTAGAATATTTGTACATGCATTGCTGAACCAGTCAGTTCAGTGTCTGGGTTTACTTTAGATGAGTGTTTCCCAAACAATATGGTTGGGACCAATTCTTGGATCCCAGAACCATTGAGTAAATATATATATTTTTTGTTTCTTTTTTATCTCCATGAATTTCTTTAAATTAATATTTCCAAAAATGTTCCCCCCAAAACTTTTGCTGATTATCTCATGAATGTCTGTTGGATAAACATATTTTAATGTATGGGTAGCTCAGTTGGTAGAGCTCTCGCCGTTGGACCACAAGGTCATGGGTTCGATCCCGGGCACCGCCAACTATAGGTGTATGAGTAGCACGGCTCAAGTCGCACAGACTCTCGCGTTATCGGCTGATACCGACAATAAACCTCTCCCGGGTTTTCTCCAAGTCAGGCAGCTTTTCACTTTGATGCCTCTATAGATTAATTTGACAGCACCATCATCAGAGAAGAATGTTTTTTGTTTGTTTTTTTTCACATTATCTTTGCTAATGATATGTTGGATTCACGTTAATATGCATTTTCAGACATTTCAATCTTTTGGAAGAACAAAAACCCCAAAAGCATCCTATCAGACAGGGGTTGCTGCCAGCCACAGTAGTAATTACATTTCCGAAGACCCCCCTAGGAGCCCCCCCGTTTAAGACCCGCGGCTCTTAGATGATTAGCCACCATGCTGTCTTTTCCAAAAAAGCAGCCGTGCCAGCGACTGCTCCATCAAGCCATCAAGGAGCTATTCATCACCATGTCTGTTTGCATTCACAGCTCCCCTCGCTCACGCACTCCGCTGCCAAGTAACACAAAACAGCATTTCCCCCGTAATTTCACACTCCCAAATAACAGACCCTGGAGCCGTGTTTATTAAATAGCAAAAAAAGGCTCCCCCTCTGGGAAAATGAAGAATGATTGCCTTACATTGATACATCAGGAAATTTGTGCCTAGCTCAGCCGGCCCGCCGTGACAGCCCCTGTCTGTCAGTGACGTTGGTGGGTACTGACGGAGGGCTCTCACATCGCATTATTCTTGACTTGCTTTCCCAGATGCCCGCTGACAAAGACTAATGGCTGTCAGAGAAAAAGATGATGTTTCGGGGGGGGACGCATCTCCCACGAGAGACTAAAAAACATGCGCGCAAAACAGAACGCACGCAAGATGAAACACAACAAATGTCTGAGCAACGCCTCAATGCTCCCGTGCACAATATAGGCCAACACACTCATGAGTGTGCACGTGCACGCATGCACGCACGCACCCACAGCCACAGCCACCCACACACACACACGCGCGCATTCCTGATGAGAAACGGACAAACTGGG
Organism: Gymnoscopelus braueri; assembly: GCF_963280865.1. Classification (NCBI taxonomy): domain Eukaryota; kingdom Metazoa; phylum Chordata; class Actinopteri; order Myctophiformes; family Myctophidae; genus Gymnoscopelus; species Gymnoscopelus braueri. Next base: position 20,554,112 of record NC_137611.1, on the reverse strand, counting down.
CAGAAATTCTGTCGACTCAATAATTCCATAATGGTAGCATTAAGTGTGATTGTGTTTATGATTTTCCTCATACTGATGCTTGCTGACGTGCTGACGTGGCATCACCTCCTACCCTTCACATTTCACACTGTTTCCTCACTCAAATGGCAAAGCGAAATAGACCGCTTTCAGATTGTGCACAATTCTGCAGCCCGGTTATTGACTAAATGCACATTGCTGCATCGTCCCTATCAGTGGTGGAAATTAACTAAGTACATTTACTCAAGCACTGTACTTTAGTACACATTTGAGTTACTTTTACTTTCCTTTGTAGTTTCCTTTGTAGTTTTATGTAGTTTATGCTTCTACTCCACTACATTTCAGAGGCAAAGATTGTACTTTTTACTCCACTACACTTATTTGGACACTTTAGTATAGTTATTTCATATATTTAGATTATTATTACAAAATATACCATAACTACTTACCTATCGTTTAAGTCGGCAAATTCGAAAATAGCAGATTACAGTACAAGCTCACACCGCGTCGCATTGTGAGCTTGTAGACTTTTTTCTTTTCGAAAAAGTTTGACAAATTTGGAAAAATGTTGACCAAAATAGTGAAATGGTCCATTCGTAATGAGTACTTTTACTTTAATGCCAATACCTATGTACTTGTTTACTCTAGTAACATTTTGAATAGGCCTATACAGGCCTATTTGCTTTAGTATTTTTATATTGTGGTATTGCCACTCTTACTTATTAACCCTTTAAGACCGGGATAGCATCTGTCATTTTAGATTTCTTTGGCTATTCAAAAATAGCAGATATACAAGCTCATAGCGCGGCACCGAGTGCCGCACTACGAGCTTGTAGATCTGCTATTTTTGAAAAATCGTTTCATTTTTTAAGACTTTTAGAATCGACCTCAGGTCTTAATGGGTTAAGTTAAAGATCTCCTTACTCAGGTGGCAAGCCCTGGCCAGGCTTCAGATTGTGCAGAATTCTGCAGACCCAGTTATTGACAAAAAAAAAAACACACATTTGCTGCATCATCCCTATTTTATCTGCTCTGCACGGGCTGTTGCTGATTGCTTTTAAGGTAGGCCTATAGCCAGCTATAAGCTGAGATCCTCAAGCAGAGTCCTTTTGGAACTGAAATGACAAAGTAACACACACCACCAGTGGTTCTTCATGAGGTTTCTGGGAAAATAATAGGACAAAGGGTAGAGAGTATCACATTAATCATGTGTGCCAGATGTACAGTATATGTGGCCCTCACCAGGATCTCTACCAAACAGGAAAAAAACAGAACACCACAATGCTTTGGACCCCCCTACCCAATGGCGGCTTAAAGGAATAGTTCACCCCCAAAAATATTTTTTTCCCCAAATCAATTAGTCACCCCATGCATGGAGACTTGAATTCATGGATATTTTTGTGTTATTGTCACATTCCTAAGCCAATCATTTGATGACCGGCAGCGGTTCCGGGAGGAGACACGAAGAGTCTCTTTTGTGTCTCCTACCAGAACCGCTGCCTACCGGTCCACAGGTCATCAAATTATTGGCTTAGGAATGCGACAAAAACAAAAAAATATCCATGAATTCAAGTCTCCATGGAGTGACTAATCGATAGGAAAAAAAGTCATTTTGGGGCTGAACTATCCCTTTAAGTCTGATTCATACTTCATCACAGTGGTGGAAAAAGTACTCAAATGGTTTGCTTAAGTAAAAGTATCAATACTGCAAACGTCCGGTAATAAAAATGTACTTGAGTAAAAGCACAAAAGTATTGCCATCAAAATATACTTAAAGTACCAAAAGTAAAAGTACTAGTTATGCAGAATGTCCTAAATGTGTAAAAGGCGTTTGAAAATAGCAGATCTACAAGATGCGATGCTTGTAGATCGTCTATTTTCAAATACCCAAAGTTTAAATAGGGCTGAAGTGGGTAATGTATGTTTTGTAATGATAATCAAAATCTACAAAGTAACTAGTAACTAAAGTTTTCAAATAAATGTCGTGGAGTACAAGTACAATATTTGCCTCTGAGATGTAGTGGAGTAGAAGTAAAAGTATAGACATTTTTTAATACCCCAGTAAAGTAGAAATTCCTCAAAATTGTACTTGAGTACAGCTACTTGAATAAATGTACTTTCCACCACGGCTTCATCATACAGTAGTATGATGAAGTATGACAGCTAAACATAGTCGATCTACAAGCTCACATCGCTTTGCAAGATTGTAGATCCGCTACTTCCGGCACGCAACACTGTCATCACCGTGAAACGGAGCTTACATCAAGCAACTGACTGTCCTTTTCTTTTTTTTAATCACCCACTTAAAAACACATTTTAAAGGTGAGGTACTATAATGTAATCTTTTATTGTCCTCAAGGGGGGGAAACTGTCTTGGGAAAAGTGCTTCACAAGGCTGAAAATGGTAGAATGCACAGAACAGAACAGATACATATACATCATCATATGCTGGCACACTTCTAAGGCACCAAAAAAGGGCAATTTAATGTGGTGGCTGTTTTCCACTTCAGTGTTTGAGATATCCTCCACATTATGTTTACACGCCACAAAGCTACGAGTTCAAAGATCCATCAAGTATCAGTTTGCAGTGGTGGAAGAAGTACTCAGATATTTTACTTTAAGCAAAAGTAGCAAGACCACAATATAATAATACTCTGTTACAACTAAAAGGCCTGTGATCAATATGTTACTTGAGCGACAAAAGCATTGGCATCAAAATATACTTACGTAAAGTACCAAAAGTAAAAGTACTAAACTGTTTGAAAATAGCAGATCTACAAGCTCACAACATCGCGACAAGTTGTGAGCTTGTAGATCGGCTATTTTCAAATAGCCTATGTATAAAATAGGGCTAAAGTGGTTAATGTATGTTTTACAATATAATAATTTATATCTGCAAAGTAACTAGCACCCTAACTAAAGTTTTCAAATATTTGTAGTGGAGTAAAAGTACAATATTTTCCTCTGAGATGTAGTGGAGTAGAAGTAAAAGTATTGAAAATTGTAAACATTCCAGTAAAGTAAAAAAAAATAACACAAAATTGTATTTAAGTACAATACTTGAGTAAATATACTTAGTTACTCTACACCACCAGTGATGAACCAGAGCTACAGTACTCTGATTACAGGCTTTGGAGGGAGGGGTACTGTCGGCCCCCAATGGTTCTCATCACGGCCACATCCACCTGGTGAGGGACTAATATGGCCTTATGGTGGGAGGACAAACTAAATCAATCCAGGTGCATAATCCATACCTTCCAATGCATTCTCTGTGGGACTCTGGAGCAGATGTAATGAGTAGTCGATGCAGATACACCCAATAATTAGCAGGAGGTAACGGTGGGGGTGTCATGTGCTGTATAACTTCAGGGTCATGGTTGGTTTCCCACTGACTTTTACTTGGGTTGAATATATTGTTGCGGTCGGGCAGAAATCTCTATCAGGGGTCATCAATATGTCCAGTAGTGGAAAAAGTACTCACATTTTTTAACTTAAGTAAAAGTATCAATACTGCAATGTAGAAGTAGAAGTCCAGAATTCAAAATGTACTTGAGTAAAAGTACAAAAGTGTTGGCATCAAAATGTAAAGTACTCATATGCAGAATGTCCCATTACCCAGTTTTCAAATATATAAAAATCTTTTGAAAATAGAGAGTTACCACTCTGGATCCCCCTAGTATCTGCAGAAAGGTTGCTGTCCCACAGAGCAGAACAAAGCTCACAGCTCTAGCTTTCATCAGTCTCCACATAAGATAGTATTGTTCTAGGCATCTATAGATCAGTGGTTCTCAACCTTTTCAGGCCGTGACCCCCCCAAGATAATCATACTTGAACTAGGGACCCCCCACCCTCTTGGAATTGTAGGAGTTGAGGCATTACATTTAGTTTGACTCGGTTCCACTGATAAATATTGTGAAAATAGCCGATCTACAAGCTCACAACGCTTCGCGTTGCGAGGCGGTGTGTGCTTGTAGATCGTCTATTTTCAAAATGTTTGCCTCTTTTCCTATGCTATTTGACAATTTGGCCAATGTTTGACCAGTTTTTAAAGTATAGTTTGTTTATTAGTTTTGATGCAGTAATGTATTTTCTTAAAAATGCCCCCCCAACAACAAAAAAACATGTGGGGACCCCCATGGGGGTCTCGGCGCACAGGTTGAGAACCACTGATCGAGATGGTAAAATACTTAAAATGGTAAATGGTGCATTTACATAGTGCTTTTATCCCAAGCGCTTTACATACAGTAGATTGTGCATTACATTCACCCATTCACACACACACACACACACACATGGCGGAGGAAACCATACAAGGCACCAACCTGCTCATCGGGAGCAATTAGGGGTTCAGCGTCTTGCTCAAGGACACCTCGACACTAACTCTGGGGGAGCCCTGGATCGAAATGGAATATTGGGGTGACAGTGACGCTCACATGTAGCCTACAGTACAGGGGTTGTGTGTGCTGTGTGTCTGAGGTTTCTTTGTGTTTTGCTGCATTCTCATCAACAATCATAGATCCCGGTTGTTTGATCCATATATTTTAACACAGTAAGAGATGTTAATCACTGGGTGTTCGGATCGGTCACGCTGTCAATACCGCCGCAATGCGACACGTTGTGAGCTTGCAGATTGGCTATTTTTTTACCATTTGTTGTACGACAATGTATAGGGCTTAAATGGTTAAAGGGGATAGTTCCTCAAAAAAATATATTTTTTCTATCGATTAGTCACCCCATGGAGACTTGAATGAAGAAAATGTCTCAACCATGCAGTCTACTTTTCCGCTGTGGGGGTCCTTTTTGCTGCCCTCGTAGGTAAGTTTTGCCCTGTGTTTGCTGACTGCAATACCACACCAAAGGCATCAACGCTACTCCTGTCATGACCTCTTTTGCTACTCATAGCTGTTTGTCTCTCCCCAGTGACCACACCGACACACCATAAATGTCATGCCTCCACACTCACCTCGCCAGTGAAGGGCTGTCAGCGCCTGACCCAGAGGATCTATGAGCCGGAGAGGACAATAAACACCTTGTATCACACAGTGGTGGGAAACAGATTTCTTACTTAACCCATTACAAATGTCTTGTCTAAATCCTATAACAGCTTTCTGGAAAAGGTATGTTTCCATGGTGGTGCTCAAACGTTTTCATGTCGCCCCCAAAATGATATGATATGGACGGCCCCGCCCCCACCTATTCATCTCAATGAAAGTTGCTCACAAGCGCATGAAGCACCCGGAAGTACCTCTACTTCCTCACTTTATTTCCCGGCCTTCTCCAGGGCGCCGCCATTGCCTCGAACAGGGGGCGCCATTGAGTTTTTCTCTGTGTGCTGCTTCATTCAATATCTTTGAACTCACTTCCCCAGCCGGGCCAGTCCAGAGCCTGGGCAATTTGGTGCCCTAGGCAATATTTTTCCTGGCGCCTTCCTTAGCTTATATACCAATAGTCAATATGCCAATACCAATATTCAGCAAGAGTAGAATAACAGTAAAAGAATAGTAAACATATACAGTAGTAGGCCTATGTCAAAATCAACGTTCAATTTGTGTGTTATTTCATTAAAAGTTGACAAAGTCAACTCACTCAACTATAAGAGACAAGTAGGTTCTATGTTTGTGATGAGAGACATAATACCAAAACAAACCACATCTACTAGCACTAAATGGAATAAGCTTTGACAGTAACAAGCAGCCTAATGCCAAGGTTATTTTATTTTTTTACAGCTAAACATGATTCAGCCATATAGAATAGCCTACCAATTGTGTCATGTTATGAGCTAAATCTTTACAGCTTGTTACAGGCTGTTGAGAATACAATGTTTAGTCAAATAAACCCTAGGAACATACAAATAACTCAATATTATATCAGTTATGTCCAACTGTGGACTGTTTGTTGTGGCATAGGTCCTGATTCTCAACTTTAACCCACAGGCTAGTGCATAATGTATTGATAGACCATGGACCTGCAGAGCTGCTAAATGATTAACTGTTAATCATAGCTGGTCTAAAGCATTCCTGAGAACCCCATGTGTTGAGAAGAATCAGTGTTGTGTAACTTACTTTGACTGCAGCAGAATGTTTGACTGTCTAGGGGCTTTGAATATCAGTCATTTTGAGTCTCCTCCACAGTCAGGACAGGCACTTGTCCTTTCAGCTCCACCACTCTTTTTCTTACTGGGAGAGGGCTTGGGGTCCATATTTGATAAAGATAACATGACGTGAACATCAATTAATCTCTCCTTCTCAGGAATCTCACAACTGTCCTCTCTGCTCTCTCACGTTGCTGTTCTGTTCACTGTTATACCGGCGGTTCTGGGGGCTTGGTTACATGGTACATCCATAGAGTTAAACATCCCTGTTTACATCACACATTTTGTTGTTCTTCTTCTCTCTAGTGTGCACAAAGAAAACACCATACACCATCTGCTGACACTAACTCCCCCTTGTGGAAGGACGTCTGGTTTTGAACGGTACAGTCCACTATAAACTTCACCACACCATCGAACCACTACCTCTTTATCAGTTGCTTCTCTAAACGTTTAATGCTTTTAAATTGGATTTAGACTATGTGGAATACCCAAATGCTCATGGGGTTAGTGTTAACAACCTGATCTATTTTCCATCATTCTGCCCTGAATAAGACTAGATCCACATGCACAGCTCCCAGCCAAATTAAAATATCCCCATATAGTGGTTAAGGCTTGTACCATAATGTGTAGGCTCTGATGCAGCCCGACAGCGAGTCCCGGGTTAAATTCCCGAGCTCGGCAGACCCTTGCTGCGTGTCACTCCCTGACTCTTTCCCCATTTCCTGTCAGAACTCCACTGTACTATCAATAAAGGCAGAAAAGACCCCCAAAAATATAAAAAATTGCTCTGTTAAAAGTTAGAACACTCAATAACAAGTCTTTCATCCTCAATGAATGATTTATCATGTCAAATGATATTGATATTTTCCTGCTCACTCAGACGTGATTGAAATGTGATGATTTCAGCCTCCTTAACGAGGCTTCCGTGGTGGAAAAAGTGCTCACATTTCTTACTTAAGTAAAAGTATCAATACTGCAATGTAGAAATACTCTGTTACAAGCAAAAGTCCGGAATTCAAAGATTACTTGAATAAAAGTACAAAAGTATTGGCATCAAAATGTACTTAAAGTACCAAAAGTAGAAAGTACTCATTATGCAGAATGTCCTGTTTCACAAGTTTTCAAATGTATAAAATGTATACAAAATCTTTTAAAAATAGCAGATCTACAAGCTCGCAATGCGTCGCATCGTGATGCATTGTGAGCTTGTAGATTGGCTATTTTCAAATGGCCGTAATGTATATAGGGCTGAAGTGGTTAATGTATGTTTTGTAATAATAATCAAAATCTACAAAGTAACTAGTCACTAAAACTTTCAAATAATTGTAGTGGAGTAAAAGTATAATATTTGCCTCTGAGATCATGAGATGTAGTGGAGTAGAAGTTATACTGAAAATTGGAAATAGACAAATACCTAAATAAAATACCTCAAAATTGTACTTAAGTACAGCTACTTGAGTAAATGTACTTAGTTACTTTACACCACTGCGAGGCTGCCCCCATCTTATCTCTTATTTACAGAAATGTAGACTCTCTGGCTGCGGAGGTGGCTGAATATTTTCATTCAGGCTTTCACTCCCCCCCAACAGCATGGAAACGGCCCTCCTGAAAATATTCAATGTTGTCAGCTTATGCAGATTGTTGCTGTGTATGTGTGCACTTCTTGATTTGAGTGCCGCTTTTGACACAATTGATCATGCAGTCCTCATCAACCACCTGGAAGAGTGTGTGGGCATCTCTGGTGATTCCCTCAAGTGGTTTGAACCCTCACGTGGTTTTAATCATACTTAAAGGTAGGGTAAGTGATATTTTCTGGTTAAAACCAAACGCTTTTTTGTTAAAAGGTTAAACCACCATATTCATTGCTAGTAATCATTGCTATAGAGTGTTTGTTTCAGTAGCATGGGTCTCTGCGTCTCTCCAGCTCTTTAGTAAACAGAACATGCATTTTCAGGAGGGTGGCAAATCTTCAGCCAATCAGGAGAGAGTACCCATTTATCAGCTTCAATGTTCCAGTTCCAAATTTGTCTGGTCATTTTCTTTGTGTCATCACTTCCAAAATGCACTTGTTTGTCCTGTGTCCTGTCTGTTTTTGTATGGATACTTTTTAACAGCCTGCTCAGGGACTACAGCTTCTGGCTAACTCTGGCTCATTTACATGGATGTGAAAACTGACATGTTGATTAATGTGCACCTGATTGGATACAATTGGTATCCCGATCTGAAAATGTCATTTCTGAATTTGTTACTGAACAAACACTCTGTATCAATGAGTACTATCAGCATATAAAGCAATTTAACACTTATTTTAACAAACAGATACCACTTACCCTACCTTTAAGCAGTAGACCCTTTTCTGTTAGTATCGGTGATAATCATCCCCAGACCCCTTACACTGTGGTGCCCCCCAGGCAGTGGTGGAAAGTAACTAAGTACATTTACTTAAGTACTGTACTTTAGTACAATGTTGAGGTATTTGTACTTTACTTGAGTATTTCCAATTTCCAATACTTTTACTTCTACTCCACTACATCTCGGATCCAAATATTGTACTTTTACTCCACTACAATTATTTTAAAACTTTAGTTACTAGTTACTTTTCAGATATAAATTATTACGTTATAAAACATACATTAACCACTTTAGCCCTATTTTGTACCTAGGCTATTTGAAAATAGCCGATCTACAAGCTTGTAGATCTGCTATTTTCAAACGTTTTAGTACTTTTACTTTTTACTTACATTTTGAAACCAATACTTTTGTACTTTTACTTTTACTTGTAACAGAGTACTTCTACATTGCAGTATTGATACTTTTACTTACGTAAAACATTTGAGTACTTTTTCCACCACCGCCCCCAGGGCTCGATTCTGGGCACTATCCTTTTCTACCTGCATGTTCCCCCTTGGGTGACATCATATGCATGTGTATAGCTATATTTACCTATGATCACGTCAGCATAGCCACCCCTTCTATCGGACATCAAAGGTTGGACGTATGACAACTTCCTCCAGCTTAATCCATTAAGACCAGAAGAAGCATCTGTGTCACCTTTTCATTTCAGATAAAAAAAAGCATTATTTTACACTTTGGCTATTCAAAAATAGCAGATCTACAAGCTCGTAGCGCGGCACCGAGTGCCGCGCTACGAGCTTGTAGATCTGCTATTTTTGAAAAATCGAGAAAATATGTGCAAATTAATATATTTATATTCTTTTAAAACGAACATTTATAACTTGAATCTTTGCGTCTGGGGGTCCCTGGAACAACGTATTTTGAGATGGGGGTCCGCGGTCAAATAAATATCATTTTGGGGGTCCTTGACATGAAAAGGTTTGAGCACCAGGTTTTTCAGAAAACTGTTGGGATTTAGAAGACATTTTGTAGAAATCTGCTTCAGGTCTTAATGGGTTAATGGTAAAACAAATGTGAGAAATGTGTTTGGCTCGCCCCATGCTGGAGCCCAGCTTGAAAAGGACCTTGGACCAGCTGTCTTGAAATGTAAAATCCACTACTAGACATCTGGGCATCACATTCAGTCCTGGCCTCAAACCTAGAACAGCATGAAGAAAGGTTATTCAATTCAATTTCTGTCCATCTCCGACCTCAAGAAAATTGTTCATGCTTTCATTTCCACATGCGTCGACTATTGTAGCTCCATGTAGACCTGTCTCACCCACATGTCCCTTCATTATCTTCAATTGGTTCAGAACGCTGCAGCTCAGCTGCTAACTGGCTCCAACAAATTTGACCATATTTGTCCTACAGCATCCTTACAGTATAGTCTTCCTTACGGTATAGCTCTCTTTTTTTTTAATCAATTTTAATCCATTAAGACCGGGAAGAACTCATCTGTGTCATTTGTGCAAATCTTTGAATAATATATATATGTTTTAAAGCGAACATTTTTTACTCCAATCTGTGCTTCTGGGGATCCCTGGAACGACATATTTTGAGATGGTTGTCCGTGGCCAAATACATATCATTTAGGGGCTTGATATGGAAAAGTTGGAGCACCACTAATATAGCAACATACTGGTAGAATTTAGAAAGCACTTTTAGATATGTATTTGGCCGCGGACCCCCATCTCAAAATGTTTTTGTCGTTTTGATCTATACATTTCAGAGTTACTCTCCCCCCCTATGAACCTCACATAGCCTGCCTTGAGACCATCGGGCAAAGTACTGTTGGTCCGAATCCAGGATCAAATCAATAGGAGACCAAGTATTTGCGATTACAGATTCCCTACCTGAGGAAATCAGGCTGACTGCATCAGGGCCTCATGTCCTGAGTCGGCTCAGGACGGGAGGTAGAGCAGCCGCTTGGGAAACGGAAGGTTCCCGGTTCGATCCCCGGCTCCAAAGTGTCCTTTGAGCACGACACATAACCCCTGCCTGCTCCCAATGAGCAGGTTGGTGCTTTGCATGGTTTCCTCTGCCGTGAATGTAAAGCATTTTGGAAAAAGGTGCTATATAAATGCACCATTTATATTAAAGGTAGGGTAAGTGATTTTCTTTGGTTAAAATAAGTGTTAAATAGCTCTATATTCTGATAGTACTCATTGCTATAGAGTGTTTGTTCAGTAAAAGGAGTCTCCTTGTCTCTCCAGCTCTTTATAAAACAGAAAATGCATTTTCGTTTCCGTTTCAGTTCCAATTTTATCGAATCAGGATAGAGAACTCAATCAGGATATAGATTAAACAAGTGAAATTGGAAGTGATGACACAAAAAAATGAGCAGGCAAAATTGGAACTGGAACACTATAAAAATGAAGCTTAAAAATTGGTACTTTCTCCTGATTGGCTGAGATTTTGACACCTACCGGAAAATGTATTTTCTGTTTATTAAAGAGCTTGAGAGACATGGAGACTCCTGTTACTGAACAAACACTCTATAGCAATGATTACTATCAGAATATAATGCTTTAACCTTTTAACAAAATACCTTTTGTTTTAACCAAAAAATATCACTTACCCTACCTTTAAAGGAATATAAGTGATATAAGTCACTTATATTATAAATAAGACCACTATTATGGAACAAACACAGTATAGCAATAATCACGGAATATAGAGCTATTGAACACAATTTTCTAAATTACATTTTTGCATGTAGAGCATTTGTAATTCTGCTTTGGAAAAGTGCTATACAAATAAAGTGTATTATTAATTATTATTGTTATTATTATTATCATTAATTATCATCATCATCATCATCATCGTGGCTAATTATGTGCAGGATTTGACCAGCCACATAGGGGCACTTAACCAGCCGTGCCTCTATCTGCTCATTTATTTTTATGTATGCTGTAATTTGATGATCACAAGGCAGTAGTCATGTAGCTGTTCACTAGCATTAGGGGCCAAACCATCATCAGCGAACATAATCATCTTGTCTAAACAAACAGATGGCTCCTTATATTGAACATCCCTCAATATCCTTCACAGGACAACTGCCGTGGCAAAACACAAATGTAGAATATCCTTATGGATAACGGTGCAATAAGGCGGTGGGGAGACGGTGCATCGATCAACCTCAACACACAAGATGAGAGCCACCCAATCTGAGCAAACAGTTTGCAATAAACCTCAGTGCTCTGGGTAGGATATTCATTCATATCTCCCTATTCTTTTGGTCTCTCACACCCTTTCATTTGTCAACGTCACTGTACAATGCATACATGAACTTACTTGAACTTATAGTTGGCGTCTAGCCACAGATTTCAAGGTCTAGAAAGTCACGTTGAGCCACACAGGAAGAGAAAGAATCAATTGACAACCAACTATCAATTGATCTCCCGGGAGATTAAAGTTATGGGTCCCAGATTCCCAGAGGTGGAAAGTAACTAAGTACATTTACTCAAGTACTGTACTTGAGTACGATTTTGAGGTATTTTACTTTCTTGGCGTATTTCCAATTTTCAGTACTTTTACTTCTACTCAACTAGCATCTTAGAGGCAAATATTGAACTTTTGCTCCACTACAATTATTATTTGAAAACTTTAGTTACTAGTTACTTTGTAGATTTTGATTATTATTACAAAACATACATTAACCATTTCAGCCCTATATACATTTCGTCCATTTGATATACTGTATAGCCGATCTACAAGCTCACAATGCGTCGCATCACGACGCATTGTGAGCATTGTAGATCTGCTATTTATTTCAAAAGATTTTAATACAATTTATTTGAAAACTTGTGAAATGGGACATTCTGCATGATGAGTACTTTCTACTTTTGGTACTGTAAGTACATTTTGATACCAATACTTTTTGTCCTAGTAAATTTAGAATTCCGGACTTTTACTTGTAAGAGTATAATTGTCTACATTGCCGTACTGTCATAACTTTTTCCACCGCTGCCAGATTCTCAATAGCCATATACTCTATGGACTGTCCGAGTTGGGGGGCCAACTGAGTCCGATTCCTATAGCACTCCATTTGACACCTGTCTGTTTCTCCACAAGTAGTAATCCTACATCACATGCACGTTTCCCACCCACGCTAAGCCCCTCGCCATCACAGCACTCTTTCCCACCAATCATCCAAGTCATATCCTCCCCAGATCCATGTTGTGACGGACTGCATGTCAAGCGTTTAAAGCACAGGTCTCGAGTGACACACAGATCCAAACTGGGGGATATGGACGAGTCCAGGCGTTGGGAGCCGCGGACAGTAAATCCATATGATCCACGGCGCAACACTTCATCTAGAGCTCTCCAGGAACCATGCAGCAGATTAAGTTGCAGGACGACAACAGCGGCCTCTGTCCCAAGGTCAGCGTCAGAGAGGCAGGGGTGGGGATGAAGGAGTGCGCCGAGGGGTGCATGTGGCGGGGCGAAGGAAAGATTACAGTGGGAAAACAAGTGGTGGTGGAGGTGGTGGTGGAGTGGGGTGAAAATGGCATATAGTGGTATTATATTTGAGAGCAGAATGTGTCTCTCGTCTCGTCTCAGCCCTTCTTGACACAATTTCTGTCAGTCTGACGGTCTTTATTTTACTCACAGACATGCAGGTGGCGCGTGTGCATGCGCACGCACGCACACACACAGGACCATTTTACTGTACATTTGGCTGATTTCTAATGGAAATCAGCCACATTTGACTGATTTTGAATGAAACTGCACCTATCTCTCTCTCTCTCTCTCTCTCTCTCTCTCTCTCGTCTCTTCCACTGTAGCATTGCTGGCTCTCTCTTCTCCCTTGCTCAGAATGTCTCCACCATCTCCTCATCTCTCAACCGGTTTCTCAAGCATCCCCGGCCCCCTCTCTCGTCTCTCCTCTCTCCTCTTTTCATTCCTTGGCTCTCCTTGAGTCTGTGAGGTGACATTATGTTTTGTTGTTTTTGTCTCTGACTATGCAGCACTGGATCGCCTCTGTTGCATACAAAGGCCTGTATACACACTGTTGCAAGCTAATTTGAATGCAGAACCCCTTATACTGGATGACACTTGTGCCTTGAGTTGTGTACCCTGTGAGACCGCTATAATGTCAACACCAACACAGTCCCAAGGCTGCCATAATAATTTTGCAAGCCAGGGTAAACACTTCAAGTGTCCTGATTCCAGGATTACAGTTCCAGAGATAAAGTGAGGAAAGTGGAAACACTATAAGATTACAGGAAGTTTTTGCTCAAATGTTTGCAAAAAAGGCTTTTGCCTTGGGGAAGGAGGAAAGGTTACTTCAAAAGGCATTCATTTGGGAAATCAAATTATGGACATTGCTTCAGCACCTAAAGACTTCAGTTTCTTTGTCAAGATGCACCCACAAATTTTGTCCTTTCAATACAACACTCCCAGAAAAGGTGGTTGTCAACCCAATGTGCTTTAAGCTGAGAATACCTGGCAAAACATGCACATCCAGCTGGTATCTCCAGCTGGCCTGGTAAGCCTTTCATGTGCAATCACACTGACTTTATTGTTGTACTGTTGGTTTTACTGTTACTATGTCAACACCACACGTCAGTCAAAAAATCAGTCAAATGTAATAAAGATCAGGCAAGTACTTTTTTTGTGCAGACAGACATGCATATGTATGCATGTCTGTCTGTACAAAAAAAGTACTTGCCTACACACACACACACACACACACACACACACACACACACACACACACACACACACACACACACACACACACACACACACACACACACACACACACACACACACACACACACACACACACACACACACAGTACATACACACACACACACACACACACACACACATACACACACACACACACACAGTACATACATACTGTACACACACACACACACACACACACACACACACACACACACACACACACACACACACACACACACACACACACACACACACACACACACACACACACACACACACACACACACACACACACACACACACACACACACACACACACACACACACACACACACAAACACACACACAATAGAAATGGGTTGGGGATCACATAGAACACATGATGTCGAGGAAACATTTTTACATCCCAAGTTTACAGGTGTAGAAGAGTGTGTGAAATAATTTTCCATACAAGCTTCCACAAACAGCAGTTATAATTATACAAAATGTTTAATAAGAAGAAAAGGAAAATGTCAAGTGACAAAACAACAATGTCAAATATACACAAGGTGTGTCCTCAAATAATGAAATAAACATAAGGCAGAGTACCTCAGTCTCTGCCTTATAATAAGAGCAGCATATATCAAATATCCATGAAACGTGTGGGAATAGAGCATATTTACAGTCATATATACTGCCCTATAGCCAAAGTGCATTAACTAGCAGCATTTAGTTTGTATGCACCACATATATCTGGTCTGGAACAAACTCAAACCCAAAATCCTGAAGACTGATTTGACCTTTGAGACAAAATAATAAGGCAGAGTGTCCAAAAATGTAGTTACTGCACTTTGATCTTGTAGGGCAGTATGCATAGTACCAGTGTGACAGCCTGTTTTTGCCAAGACTGATATGACAGGGATCTCAGTGCTTTTTCAGTAGTCTGACGGCCTGGCTGTGGAAACTGTCCCTTAGACATTGATGTGTTAACACAACATGCGTCATTCACAGCACTTCTTAAATTTCTACAATTTTAGTGTAGTCCTGCTCATAAGTAAATACCAACGTCGGATTCATGAAATATGTCTACAGCCTTCATCATCCGTTTTCCCATCTGGAGACCCCCGTCCAGGACAGGCTTCAGAGACGCCTCCTCAGTAGACTTGGTGTCTTCAGCTTTGATATATAAATAAATATAAATCAATCAATGTTAAATGGGAGGTATGACACCATAAAAGGCATGCCTTAACCCTTTCATTGTGTTGGAAACCTGCTGACATTTGACCTGTGATTTAACTCAGCCCAAAATACTCCAGAAATTCTCATTTTCATCCCCCCCCACCTCATAGCTGACTTGTTATGCATTCATATCCATGTAAACACTTTTTAAGATATTATTTTGGGTTAAGGTTAGGGTTTAATCTTTAATCTAATATTAAAGATGATAATATTATACAAAATAGTGTCTGTGGTGTTCAGGGTAAAAATTGACCCATATACCATAGAAGGTAAAAAGTCATTTATTTTTCATAAACTCAAACTTTATTTGACTCCTTTTTTTTCTCTCTCTGTCTCTCAAACATGTAAACATTGAATATTGACAATTTGGGGGGAATTGAGCCACACTTCTCTGCCGGGTCATATTTGACAGTTAACACCACAAATGTCCCATCAGAGACCATCAGAATTGACAAAAATGGTTTTAATTAAATTTGTTGCGTTAAAATAGCTGTTTCTGAGGATATCATGAAGCCTTGTTCCAATAAAACAAATGTAAAGGGTACTTTTTTACCTATTTAAACTCGAAAATGGGTCAAAAATAACCCTAGCACAATGGCAGGGTTAATATAACATCAAAATCAGTTTAACCACCCCAGCATGCCACATTGCCACAGGTATGTGATCACTTTAACATCCTTGATCCTCAACACATACTGTAGGTCTAGACACCTTATTTGTTAAGTTAGGTGTAATATTGGCTGATTTATAGGGAAATATATGTTTCGATAATGATGACACTAATTTGCATATAAATGGTATAAGGGACTTTTAGATTTTTTTAACATAGCTCATCCTACACATTTCTTCCAATCTAGAAACACTGATTAGAAGAATTTCCAGGGGATGCATGATACCCCCTTCTTCCCGCTAACTATACTATCATTTCATGTGACGGTGTCGTGCACCAAAAAATAAAGATCTACAAGCTTGCTGCAGCCTTGTGAGCTTGTAGATCTTTTTAATTTATGTTTTTTACGGAGGTTTAAAAGTATGAATCGGGCTTCAGCCAACCCATGTGGTTTTCTCTGGAACGACAACCAAGTCTGCGGTCAACTTGCCATCATAAACCAATTACAAGCGTAAAAGATTGCACTCATTTTCAGATTTCCCGTGTTGTCAGCAAATCGTTTTATTGTAGGATACAAGAAATCACACAACTGCAAAATTGGCTATTAACTTTGCTTGCAAATTTGATTCTGGATATTGCTCTAAGTTTATGTCTTATATAAATCATGGCCTACAGTATATCAGACTCATGTGTACTGCACGAGACCAGTGATGGAGAAGTACTCACATGTTTTACTTAAGTAAAAATATCAATACTGCAATGTTGATTATACTCTGTTACAAGTACAAGTCCCGTATTCAAAATGTACTAAAGTATTAGTCTGAGTCTGTTGTAGTCTGTAGTCTGTCTAAATGTTCCTTTGAAAATTAAAAATAGATGATTTTTCTTTTTTTTTAAAGTATTGGTATCAAAATATACTTAAAAGTATTGTGCATGTGTGCAATGTCCCATTTCACAAGTTCAAAATGTCTACAAACTGTTTTGAAAATAGCAGATCTACAAGCTCACAATGCGTGGCATTGCAACGCATTATGAGCTCGTAGATCGGCTATTTTCAATTGGCCGAAATATATATAGGGCTGAAATGGTTAGTGTATGTTTGGTAATAATAATAAAAAATAACTAGTAACTAAAGTTTTCAAATAACTGTAATAGAGTAAAAGTACAATATTTACCTCTGAGATGTAGTGGAGTAGTAAAAGTACATAAAATTGGAAATACTCCAGTAAAGTAAAAAAAATACCTCAAAACTGTACTTAAGAACAGTACTTGGAGTTAAACTAACATCTTACTGTTTATTTGTATGGGTGCTGGTGCTGTGACTGTAGCATACCTTATCATTTTTGCAATGCGGAAATGTATTCTACTTCCCCACATGAAGCAAAAGAGAGATATCACTGTCTCTCTCAAGGGAGCACAAAACAGAGCAATGACGAGTCTTGGCCAAGAGCATGCAGGCTTGAGAGGGAAAAGAACAAAACTCTAATTATAAAAAGCTAAACAAACAAATCCACAAAAGGACAATATCGATAAAAATGCCTCCCCCCTCTGTTTTATACTATAATGTAGATGATCTCCACATAACCTTGTGACCCCAGTTATACTTAATCACCCGAGAAGAGCTCCTTAGAGCCAGTCACCATGCTGACCCAGAAATCCAACTGAATACCAACTCCAGCACCACAGACATGTTTAAATGTAAATGCTATTCAGAACCAGAACCCAGATGTCCTAATTCAGTCCAATTAGAGTGCAGAGAGAAGACGCTGTTAGAGTAAATGCCACCATACTGTTCTCACAGGTTATTACTTTGTTACCTAAATGACAAGGGAGACTATTTGGTGAGAGGGAGATAAGTGAAAACTGGAGAGGGGAAACAGTGTGATTTCCATCCAATTCTGTAATTCCCCCCTTCCTTGCTGTGCAAAGTGAAGACAAATGTAGCAGAGAGCACATTTTAAGCCTGTGTGCATAATTAAGAACAAGGCTTTTTAACTCTAAATGCCATCCTAGGACCATAAGGATTTCCGTTTGACTGATAGTTGACATTTTTTGCACCACTTGAGGGAGCATGGAGTTCTGTTCCTCGCGGGTCATATTGGAAAATGTGTTTTAACAATAAAAACGATGAGAGAAATCCAACACCTAGCACAAATAGGATCCAAATGGGGGCTCAAAATGCAGTGCTTCTGCTGGTGCAAATGGTTGTAATGTGCAGTACGCAGGGCTTGTTAGGAGGTGTTCATATGGGCATTATTGTGTACAAGGTTTTCTGTATCCTTTCCATTTCAGACAAGGGCAGGCAAAGCGAGAAAAAAAAAACTAGTTTGCCATTTAAATTAGGACATCCTGTCCCTTCCCATAAATGAGGTGTAGTAGTTCCATTTTTGGAGTCATTACCCTCAAAATGTCTGTATGATACTGATCTGGAATGGCAATGGCTCTGACAGCCAGTTTGCAATTCCTCCCCCAAACAAACACCACCCTGTCCCCACTCTCCACCATGTGTTTTATTTTTGTTTTCATGTACCATAATGCAGCGGCAATTATCAAAGCAGAGATGTTAGCTATATAATTTATTCTGTCTAGTGCAGGGGTCTTCAACGTTTTCAGCCCAAGGACCCCCTAGCTGAGAGAGAGATGAAGCAAGGACCCCCTCTATAATGTATAAAATTGTGTTTCAGATTCAACTTTTTTTGTTTACGTGGTATGCTCTTTTTTCCCTCTACAGCTATACCTCTTTGCCAAAAATAGCCAATCTACAAGCTCACAACGCCTCGCAGCGCGAGGCATTGTGAGCTTGTAGATCTGCTATTTTTGGCTAAGGTTCTCGTCAGAAAAGGGATGCTATCGGTTCAAGTGGTTACGGTAAAATAATATCACACAAAGATTTGTCGGACCCCTTGTAGTAACTCTGAGGACCCCCTATAGGGGTCCCGGACCCCCTGTTGAAGACCTCTAGTCTAGTGAGTCAAAGCTGAGATATGAGCATGGCCAGACTAATATCACTGCGCATATATTAGTCTGGAACTTCGATGTGGAAGATTCATTTCCAAGGTGTGGAAAAATATTCAAACATCACAGCAAAAAAAATCCCACTTTGAATAGTGGGCTCTGATTGGTCACCCACAACTCTGGGGTGAGCGAAATGTAATTCAAACGGAGGAGTGCCAGACTAAATCTGCCCAGGACTTTTTTAGCCATGGCAGATTCCTCTGGTTTCCAGGCTAATGAGCCATACAGTATAGTGTTCAACAGGTCAAAGTCCAGATGGGTGGCATGTCAAAGTATATAGGGACTTCTCCACTATACGGTGGGTCAAAGCCTCAATAGTCATTTAATGGTGGGTGATACCTCAGAGATTATAATTATGTACTAAAGTGGGTTCCTCTTTCCCTGTTATTATTTGTGTTGGCTGCCATGGAGTGAGGGCTCAAAAGGATGAGCACGTATATGCTGCCTCTGAACATGGAGATTATGTCTTAGCCTGTGGTGGGATTTACAAGAGCGTAGGTGCTAACACTTATCACCTTAAGCATTCTGCTTTTCCTCACCATTCAGTCTGAAGCTGCCATCCCCGGGGCATGTTAACAATAATGCCAAAATAGACGGTATAGATTAAATTGAGTTTACCTCATGACTGTAAAAATCTATCACTTATTAACTCAGTCATAGCCACTGGCAAAAATGTTAACACCATTTTAATTTGATTTGATGGGGCTAAATGTTTTCCTTTTAATAATATATATATGAATACAATTATAAATGAAAAGCACATATTTCCAGGGTAATACTTCACCATTAGAATTTTCCAATCAAATGTTATCCTCAGAGCGCCAATAAAAAGACTTTACTCTGTGCTGACTGACCCCACAGAAGAATGCAATAGCATGCATCGGATCAACTTGAAACAGTGTGTGTGTGTGTGTGTGTGTGTGTGTGTGTGTGTGTGTGTGTGTGTGTGTGTGTGTGTGTGTGTGTGTGTGTGTGTGTGTGTGTGTGTGTGTGCGCGCGCGCGCACGCAACCCATGTGCTGAAATTTGAGGCTGTTAAATGTAGGCTACTGTGTGTGCATAGGAAATGTGTGAATAAATGTTACTAAGCTCAGTCCAGATGTCATTATGTTATGCCTATTCCTCGAATGAAAGAGAAAAAGGTCTATAGTTACTTCCCCAAAACAATTATTTCCCAATAAAAACAATTGCAATTTGGTAGCTGTTGTTATAAGTTGTCGGAAGTAGTAGACACACAAACTGCTTCATGTGTGATAATAATTTCATCCTCGGGTTCAAGCGACTGAGCGGCCATCTGCAGCAAATTGGCATAGGCTTCAGCACCGGGGACAGCGGCAATTTGGCATAGACTTCAGTACCGGGGACAGCGGCAGTTCAATAGACTTCAGCACCAAGGACAGCGGCAGTTTGGAATAGACTTCAGCACCGGGACTGCGGGACAGCGGCAGTTTGGGTCGTTAGGGTTTAGGCATATATGACCACGCCCACCTGGGCGAAACACCAAAGAAAGAGTCCGTGGTTGGTTGCACCCGAGCGGCTGAAAGGAGGAGAAGGCGAGAAGAGGGAGAGATACAGAGAGAGCCTCTCTGTATCTCTTGCCTCTCTGTATCTCTTGCAACTTTGAGGTGGAGTTTAAATTGCGCTTCGGAATCGCTGGCGGAGCTTCACTTAACTGTTGGGTCAAGTGATCACCACCTGCTCCTCGCCCTGCTGTCCTCTGCGCTGTCACCGTCCAGCGGCTCTGCTCCTACCGAACTGCGACGTGTGTTCCGCTCCCTCTCGGGCTCCAGACGTCAACCAGGGAGAGAGCGCAGGCTACAGTCATTTAAACAGAGAGAGAGAGAGAGAGAGAGAGAGAGAGAGAGAGAGAGAGAGAGAGAGAGAGAGAGAGAGCATGAGATAGTACTGATAGTTTAGTTGGCTAGTGTGTGTGTGTGTGTGTGTGTGTGTGTGTGTGTGTGTGTGTGTGTGTGTGTGTGTGTGTGTGTGTGTGTGTGTGTGTGTGTGTGTGTGTGTGTGTGTGTGTGTGTGTCCATGAGATAGGATAGGAGTGAGAGTGTGAGAGAGAGAGAGAGAGAGAGAGAGAGAGAGAGAGAGAGAGAGAGAGAGCGCATGAGATAGTACTGATAGTTTAGTTGGCTAGTGTGTGTGTGTGTGTGTGTGTGTGTGTGTGTGTGTGTGTGTGTGTGTGTGTGTGTGTGTGTGTGTGTGTGTGTGTGTGTGTGTGTGTGTGTGTGTGTGTGTGTGTGTGTGTGTGTGTGTGTGTGTGTGAGTATGTGTGTGTGGAATTCTAACTACCACAGGGTGGAGCACAGCCTCTCCAAACTTTTTTCGCCTGATTTCCAACCCCCCCCCTAAACCTAAACCTAAACCTAAACCTAGTAGTGGTGACTAAAGTTCCGATCCTCCCTGGAAGCCGAGCCGAGCCGATCCGTGTTGGGCTTCCGCTTTTTCCTTTCCATTTCTGTCTCACTTTTAACTTTAAACCCATTCATTTAGAAGCAACAAGTAGCCTATTAGTCTATTGACTTCTGCTTTACAATTAACGTTATCATCACTAAAACCCCCCAAAATGCCAATGACATATTAAAGCTCTCCGTTCAGTGCGAGCCGAGGCGAGGCGCACCGCGCGGGGGATCGCGATGATCTCGCCCAATGTGAGCTTATTGGGCGACTGCGCGCCTGCAGGGGCCAATAGCGCTGTGCTGTGCGCCGGCACCGACGGCCAGGAGCAGGGGCAGCTGGAGCCCACCAGCGGCTACCGGGCGACCCTCACCCCCACCGGGCACCTGGTGGTGGCGGTGTGCCTGGGCTTCATCGGCACGTTCGGGCTCCTGAACAACCTGCTGGTGCTGGTGCTGTTCTGCCGCTACAAGACGCTGCGCTCGCCCATCAACATGCTGCTGATTAACATTTCCTTCAGCGACCTGCTGGTGTGCGTCGTGGGGACGCCGTTCAGCTTCGCGGCCAGCACGCAGGGCAGGTGGCTCATAGGACCCAGCGGCTGCGTGTGGTACGGCTTCTGCAACTCTCTGTTCGGTGAGTGGGAATTTTAGTGGTGTGTTTTAATGTGATCATTCTGTGTTTTATCGTTTTTGGCCGTTTCGTTTCAGATGTGTTCTGGGGGGAAAAGGGGGGGATCGATGGTCCAATGTTAATATGTAGTGTTGCCAGTTATTACGGAGTGTTGCCAGCGCACTGCGTTTATGAGATCAGGTGTCCAAATCGGTCATATAGATTTCTATTGATGACATTGAGAATCCAGGAACAAATATTTTTTTCCATCATTTACATGGCAATCGTGCATTATGTCTGACATTAAACTTTGATTTCAAAGCAATATTCATAATCACACATTTACCCAGACAAGTAGCTTATTATAGGCACATTTTGAATCCGAAAACGCCTTGCACATTGTTCCTTTATTCGGATCACTTTTACAGACTCAGGTGTGCGCGTCTCCACCATGCCTGAATAATTTACACGATGCCTGATATAGATGTAGGCTATTGTCTCTTTGTTATCATATTGTGGTGAGTATATCTATAATTATCGCAGTTTTTTTCCCTCAAAGCTTTTTCATAGTCACCATTTATCTTTCTATGAAAATATATTATTCAGAATGAGTGACACACAATAATCAAACAGCGCTTATGGTATCTCTCTCCATAGTGTAGCCTATATAGCCTATTCTTTAAAGAAAAAGTGCTGGTGCGGACCATACTGGCTGCATGGGAAAACTACATTGTACCCATGGTCATCATGGGCGACGCCTCTATGGAAATCTATCAAGACAATTAAGCTAAGTTGTAAAAAAAAAGAAAAGGAAAAAAAGGGGGGAAAAGGGGGGAAAAAAGGCTATTGGGTAGTAGACCACCAGTGGTTTTCAACCTTTGTCATAATAAGGTCCATTATTTATTCTGCATTTGAGCCACGGACCACCATTTGATGAGATTTAGCCTCTCAGACCCAAAACTTAGACTATTGATACGATTTTGTCCACAATTCCATGCTGTATTGATGCTGGTACCAATAGGAGAGACAACAGGCAAACGCTGTTCAAAATAACAATTTTTAAATAAGTAATGCAGATGTTTAACAATAATTTAACTCATGAGAGCGTAAATGTTTCATTTTACACGCTCAAGAGTTAAAGATCTATAAGGGTCCATTTGGTAACCAACTCTTCCATCATTAGCTGCATGGGGACCACCTGGAACCTCCTCAAGGACCACTGGTTGAGAACCACTGGGGTAGACTAGAATGTGTGTGCAGCATTGTGCTCGTTGTCTCAGACTCAGACTGTCAGGCTTCATGATAGGCTGTGAAATCACTTCCAAGTAGTCCTGCTTCTTCCAAAGCCGCAGACCAGACGCGTGCATTTCCACTCAAATTACACCGCACAAAATGTGTGGAGGTAGCTCTGGTCCATAGCGTTAGAAGGGGTAACGCTATGGTACTTTCGAGCCGTTGCCCGTTGCCCGCACACCCCCGCAGCCTCTCGTCTTGAGTAAAAATTAAAAAAAATGCACTTTCGCTACTCACCAAAACAAAGACGGTTTTAAGATGTTGAAAGCCTACTTTCCTTAGTGGGAACACTCGGAGCCCCCCACCTCACGTTTAAAATACACTTTTTGGCCAGAAAAGAAAATATTTCACCAAAAGGAACAAATGTTTTTAGCTACTCCACTGCGCCCTCTACAGATCTGGTCCATGGAATTGTCTATTGACCAGATTATTCCTTCCGGTGAAATATTTTCTTTTCTAGACAAAAAGTGTATTTTAGACGTGAGGTGGGGGGCTCCGAGTGTTCCCACCAAGGAAAGTAGGCTTTCGACATCTTAAAATCGTCTTTGTTTTTGGTAAAAAGTGTAATTTTTTTTATTTGACCCAAGACAAGAGGCTGCGCAGCCTGCGCTGACGGCGGTGTGCGGGCAACGGTCCCAATATAGCGTTATGGAGAACTCCTTCTAACGCTATGGACGGTGGACCAGAGCTAGTGTGGAGGCTGCATGCGGGTTTATTCAAATTGCAGATTCTTGACCATAAGGGTCCAAAATGTCAATAGCCTACTAATTCACTGTGATGATGTGTCACATTATAAGACTCAGTGGGTGATTTTAGTGTTCCAGCAGAGAGTGTGCATCGATATTAGAGAGTTGCATGTTAATAGCTAATTTAGCATATTAGTTGGTGCCTTGTGTGGGTGGTTTTGAGTCATGCTGCCTGTCACAGTGACTGACTGACTGAGCCTGCGGCTACAGTGAAGAATACCGTATGAGTAGCCATACTCTGTTATAAGTAAAAGTCACGAGTTAGAAATTTGCTTGAGTACAGGTAAAAAAGTGTTGGTGTCAAAGTAGGCTACTCATTATGCAGAAGTTTTCAACTGTATAAAATGTATAAAAAATCTTTTGAAAATAGCAGATCTACAAGCTCACAATGCGTCGCATTACAATGCATTGTGAGCTTGTAGATTGTCTATTTTCAAATGGCCAAAATGTATATAGGCCTCTGAGATGTAGTGGTGTATAGTAAAAGTACAGAAAATTGGAAATACTCCAGTAAAGTAAAAAATACCTCAAAATTGTACTTAAGTACAGTACTTGAGTAAAAGTACTTAGTTACTTTCCACCACTGTACTGTATAATATTCATTAGTTGATCAGTTAGGTATATTATGTGTGGGCTCTCATAGGGTTTTGTGGAGCTCAGGGGGTTTTGTAATGAGTGGGGACACTTGTGTGTACCTGTGTGTAGGAGTGAAGTGCTGACACAGATGCATGACATGGAGGCACAATCATGTTCAATGATACTACTGGGAATATTCACCATAGCCTAATTACATTCACACAGTCAAATGAGACTCTCAGGGTTACACTGGGACTCTGGTTCATATCCTCTGACTGTCTACTGGCTGACTGTTGGTCAAAAGAGTCAAAAACGGTTCCATATTCAACCATGGACTCGCCAAAGACTGTGTGTGTGTGTGTCTGTGTCTGTGTCTGTGTGTGTGTGTGTGTGTGTGTGTGTGTGTGCGCGCGCGCGCGCGCGTGGCACTGCGTGCGTGCGTGCGTGCGTGCGTGAGCACTTCTGTGTATGTGTGTATGTGTGTGTGTGTGTGTGTGTGTGTGTGTGTGTGTGTGTGTGTGTGTGTGTGTGTGTGTGTGTGTGTGCACGACTGTGCGTGCGCCTGTGCATTTGCGTTGCCATATTTAATTTTTCAATTCTATATTTTTCCCCTATGGGTCACAGTAGTCAGACTACTTTAATTTGATGTGTTGTATTTTGGTTGAAAATTGTTTCATACCTCAAGAGACATGATGGTCACTGACGAATTAATTAATCAACTAATTGATTGATCAGGTCATTCATTTCTGAGACATGTATAGGCAGCTTGTGATTCTGTTCAGTGCCTGATCAAAGTGATGACATGTTGAGAACTGTTTGATGAACAAACACACTTTTACTCTCTGACACACTAGCCTGCCTCAAAAGCCCTCGTATCCCACTAATAACTAATTTCCACACCGTCTGGATGACATAAACGCCACACTGAGTTTAGATTGCACATTTACGCGAGCCCCTTCTAACTGCGCAATTTAACAGCATGGTCCACCGTCTGGGTAGTTACCTTCAAATGCTGCTACTGTGGTTGTTAAGCTTTTTAAAGGCACCATTTTTCAAACTAGGTTGGTGATGTCACATCGGGCTCCGTTCAATCCTCCACATCTCTGTGCAGCATGGCAGTGTGTCTGGGTATCTGCACATCAGCAGCTAAAGCGTTCTTTGATAATCCTCATAAACTCTGCATGCAGGACCCGTAAAGCTGGCATTAAAAAGGTCCCCTTCTCACCCATTGTAATGTGTCTGGAGGCTGGACTTATATTGGTGCCCAGCAGAGGCCCCAGGTCAGACGTTTAATATCTGCTTTTACACAGAGCAGCAGGTAGCCACCCACAATTTAAAAAACACTTCACAACCCAAAGCCCGTCTCTCATGGCTCACTAATAAGATGTGACAATGTAAAAGGTGTTCTGTGATGAACATTAGCCAGCATGGAGCTTTTGACCCAACATTTTAAACCTTTAAAAAAAGGTTTAAAAGGTAAAACAAGGTAAAACAGTTTTGCTTCTGATTGACACTACAAAACAGAACATAATCTCATCCTTTGTAACGCCCAGCAGATAGCTTAAATCCTTGTTAAGGCTTAAGGGATTGATTTTCCTGCCTTAATAAATCAATAGCATTTTGAACGGTGTCCCTTCATGAGGCCATCCTCCTAATTGTTTCTCCATTTGCATTTAAACAAACCAATGGGGATTAGACTCTGGCTGACATACTGCAGTATTGTTGACCATTGCTAACAAATAAAGGCTCATTGTCAGAGACACTAAGTGTGCAGCATAGCTAATTTAAACAAAGCAGCTTTGACCACATGGTGGTCATTTGATTTCACTGTAACCAGTGGTTCTCAACTTTTTCAGGCCACGACCCCCCAAAATAATCATAATTGAACTGGGGTCCCCCCAAAATAGTCATATTTGGACTGGGGACAAGCACTTGGAATTGTAGGCATTGCATTTAGAATGATTTAGATGATACAATTTGGGCAATGTTTTACCAGTTTTGATTGTATAGTTTGTTGATTACCTTTGATGCAGTAATCGTCTTTTTTCATTTCATTATATTTTCTTTAGGTATTGAAAAGGTCTTAAAAGTCCTTAAATTGTCACCGGGGACCCCCCAAAATCACGTGGGGTTGAGAACCACTGACTTACACCATACTCTGGGCCCACCCCCAAGTAGCCTATGATGTAAGAGCAAAATGACTGCAGTGTAAATATGGTCAATCATGGTGGACATCACTATTAGACCACATACTGTATTAGCCTGGTAAACCCTCCCTCCGGAAATCTCAATTCCATTTCATTTCAGGAGTGAGTCTGGCATGATCCGCCTTTCTGCAATATTGGCTCTGTATGCCAAACGGCCGGGCCTATCAGCGTCGTCGCTCATTGTTCTGTGATTGACAGCTTACGTTGGCCAATCAGGTGGCGAGTTCGAGTGAGCCCAAAACACGAACGGCAGCCATCTTTTTCTTGTGCGGCCAATTCTCCGCTATTTTTTTACTTCAAAAAGCTCTCTAACTTCTATTTTGAGGCACGGAATTTACTTATAAGATATCGTTTGGATAGAATTTAGTTGTTTAACTTCATATATGTGGTCAATTAATCATGACAAAGCCTATTTAAAAAATAATAATTAGAGAACCGGTAGGGGCGGGCAGTGACACCATTGTACCCAAAAAAGGCAACCCATTTTGGGTATGGCTGTCTCAAAAGTCCCGTCGCGTCACATTAAGACTGGTGAACTGCTGATTGGCTGAAGGGGAAAAATTATCATTGGCTGAAGGGGTTGTCAGTCAACGGTATTACTCCCGCCCAACTCCAGCACAGCCAATATTGCAGACAGGCGGATCAGGCCAGACTCACTCCTGAAATGAAATGGAATTGAGATTTCCGGAGGGAGGGTTTACCAGGCTAATACTGTATACCCTTCAGCTGTTTATTCCGTTCGGTCGTTGGCCAAAACTGTAGCCATACCGTTTTCTTTGCTCTATCTTTTCCCTCATTTGGTAACCCATGTCCTATAAATTATGCATGCGTTTGATCCTCCAGGATTTGGTTATCCAACAAGTATCCACAGAGAACTTAAGGCTACAGGTTACGCGTGACGGGGGAGCGTTTGTTTTCTCCAAGGTCTTCTCTTTTATGCGTTTCCCCTTCCCCATTCACTAAGGCTGCATTTATTGTGGTTGGCGTTCAGAGTTGCGTGCTCATTTGTCAAACCAGTTTTCACAGAGTGCTAGTCTGAAAGCCAGATTTGAGTAGTAAAACTCTATGTTAATCCTTTGGACATAATACAGAGTACAATAAACTACCAGGCTAAGCTTCAAAAAGGCATTAAACAAACACAAATCATGATCTATGATCTTAAGCCCTATATTTTACACCTAGTCGTAAGACGGCATCGTGCAGTGAAAGTAGCTGATCTACAAGCTTGTAGGTGTTCTATTTCTTTCTTTTTTGGGGGAGGGGGGGGTCACCTATAATGCCATGCTTAAAATAGTGACACCAGTTTGGAAGTGGTTAATTGTGTCTTTGATCACTGCGTCCCTGCAGGCCAGCCTGCTGCCGTTTGAAATGTTACTTTGACAATCTCGAGTAAATCTAAATCAAGTTTCACTCTGCTAAAGAGCTGCACTTGTATCTGTCAAACATTACGGCAGTGGTAGTAACAGTGGTGGAAAAAGTACTCAGATGTTTTACTCAAGTAAAAGTATCAATACTGCAATGTAGAAATACTCTGTTACAAGTAAAAGTCCGGAATACAGAATTCACTTGAGTCAAAGTACAAAAGTATTGGCATCGAAATGTACTTAAAGTACCAAAAGTAGAAAGTACTCATGATGCAGAATGTCCCATTTCACAAGTTTTCAAATGTATAAAATGTATACAAATCATTTGAAAATAGCAGATCTAAATGCTCACAATGCTCAAAATGCAGGTCTGCAGTGAGTAATGCATGTTTTGTAATAATAATCAAAATCTACAAAGTAACTAGTAACTAAAGTCTTCAAATAATTGTAGTTGAGTAAAAGTACAATACTTGCCTCTGAGACGTAGTGGAGTAGAAGTAAAAGTTCACTTCACTGCAGCCACAGAGAATGAAATACTAGGAAAATAGGAGATCGGCTATTTTCAGAGAAAGCTTTCCCCACAATAACAGAAAAGACACTAGTATAGAGGCCCAAGGGACTGCGCTCAACCATATGGGGTTTAAGTAAAAGTACAATATTTGCCTCTGAGACGTAGTGGAGTAGAAGTAAAAGTTCACTTCACTGCAGCCACAGAGAATGAAATACTAGGAAAATAGGAGATCGGCTATTTTCAGAGAAAGCTTTCCCCACAATAACAGAAAAGACACTAGTATAGAGGCCCAAGGGACTGCGCTCAACCATATGGGGTTTAAGTAAAGCACATGAGTAAACAGGCTACTGAGTTACTTTCCACCTCTGCCAATATTATGTCTTGAGAAACTTCCCAACATATGGACTGCGGATTAAACATGTCTGAAGCTACAGTATATCACGCCGTCGTCCACAAGGAGCCAATTTAGCGGAAAACCCTCTGATAAGACGCGTCTACAAGCTAAAAACCCTGGAGGTAGACAGAGTGAGGCAGGCAGAGACAGAGAGGCACACAGGAAAACCCTCAGTGCGCCCATAAGGGTCCATTTGGGTCAATTTATACACTCTGAGAACTAAATTAACACAGAGGATTTTATACTGTGCGGAGTGAGAAAAAAAGCGACGGAGTCAGAACAACCGTGCGTGTGTGTGTGTGTGTGTGTGTGTGTGTGTGTGTGTGTGTGTGTGTGTGTGTGTGTGTGTGTGTGTGTGTGTGTGTGTGTGTGTGTCACAATGGCTCGCAGACATCATTAGAATTTTTTCATTGGTTATGGATGAGTATTTTCTTAATGGGCACAAATACTGTAGAGAGAGAGAGACAGAGAGAGAGAGAGAGAGAGAGAGAGAGAGAGAGAGAGAGAGAGAGAGAGAGAGACTAGAATGAGATAGAGGTAGAACTAAGGAGAGATTGTTGCGCTGCTGACTAAGGGCCATTGAGAATGTTTAAGATAATTCTATTCCACATCATCTCCTTGGTGTATTAGTATAGTTTGTTTGTATGTATGTTGTTGATGTAAGTTACTGAATTTCTCTGTTGCAAGCTGTTCAAAACTAATTGCCCCTAGTGGGATTAATGAAGTTGTTTGACGTTTGAAGTTTGATGTTTGAAGTGGCTGTCTTCACCAAGTCCTGAGAAAGGATTTCTGGGCAATCGATGTCGCCGCACAGCCCCCGTATTTTCCTCTCCTTTAGCACGAGAGCCTTGCACCTGTAGAGGCGGCTCTGACTTCATGCTAAAAGTCCTGAAAACACACACACACACACACACACACACACACACACACACACACCCATATGATACTGATACATACACACACACAGCAGCACCGGCGCTCACAGGCACCAGTGTTCCCACTCAGCCACACACAACAAACGCATAATACACACATACACACCATAGCTCTATCTGATGCTTATAAGTCTAATAATTATATATCCCCTGGCCAACGGGTAAATGAGCCGTATGTTTGGTTTCCCACAAGAGACCCAGTGTAATGGAGTAGCCCTGCCTTAAGCTCAAATGGCCTAATATATATATATATCCCCAGGCCAAAGGGGGAATTCCCTCTTGCATGAGTGGTAGATGTTTAGTTTTGGTTACTCCCAGGTTCAAATCCCGCAGGGTGTTACACACACATGGCCATTCACGGCTGCACACACACACACACACACACACACACACATACACACACACTACAGCTTGCTTTGTTATTATCAACCTTGCATGGGGCACACATACTCATTGAGTCGGTTCACCTCTGCTGCCACCTCTCTGCAGTCTATTCTCTGCATCACAACAAAAAACTAAAAACCTTCGAGCGTCTTGTCCTTGTAGTGAGGAGGAGAAGTGTGTGTGTGTGTGTGTGTGTGTGTGTGTGTGTGTGTGTGTGTGTGTGTGTGTGTGTGTGTGTGTGTGTGTGTGTGTGTGTGTGTGTGTGTGTGTGTGTGTGGGGGGGGAGAGGGGGGGGGGTGACATGCCACCATCAGCTCCGCATGCCCCTGCATAATAGGGTATAGTGTATAGCCTCCCCGCCTCCTGCTCAGGGCGGACTATGCACACACCCAGTGGATTAACCTTGGACCGCTCTGTCTACTGAAGTTAGACTGCACACCACACACACGTGTGCACACACACACACACACACACACACACACACACACACACACACACACACACACACACACACATACATAAACAGACACATGCACAGCTGCACAGTTGCACTGACTACACTGCAGGATGATGCTTCTGCACACAACGTGTACAGTACACACAAACACACTGTACTGTAGACATGTGTGTCCTCCTGAGACATGCAAAAAAACTCTCTCACAAACACACACACACACACTTTTTGCACAATTGCACACGCTATAGGTGTGTGTTAGTAGCACACATACTGTAATATTGTGATCATGGTATAGCGATGATTTTTGGTGTTAAAAGATGTTTTTATAATTGTCTAAATGTGTCTCATTGTGCTTATGGGTGTCATAAAGCATTACATGCAGTAGACTACCATATGGTATGTAATGGCCTCTGTGATTTTGAGGCTGATGGATATGGACAATGTTCTGGTAATTAAGCCCTTAGGTAAGTATGAGCAGACGAGGGATCGGTGCAACAAATGAGACATGTCTCACAGTTACATCATTTTAAATCGTAAAATCATGATTTTCCGATTATTTTTTATCAAACATGTAGCCTTAACCCATTAAAACCGGGAAAGCATCTGTGTCGTTTTAGATTCGAGCTAAAAATCATTATTTTATACTTTGCCTATATTCAAAAATAGATATACAAGCTCTGCTCATAGTGCGTCACTTCGTGCCGCGCTACAAGCTTGTAGATCTGCATTTTTTTTAAATCTTGAAAATGTGTGAAAATCTTTGAATATATCTAATATTTTTTAGGCGAACATTTTTAACTCAAATCTTTGCTTTTGGGGGTCCCTCCCTGGTGCAAAATATTTTGAGATCGGTGTCCGCTGCCAAATACACATCATTTAACACATTGTGTGCCAGAGGTTTATTAAAATAGGGTACGTTCAGTGCCTGCATATCTTCCATCCACTTACGTTGAAATGTTTCGTGCTGTAGAAGCCCCGACGCGGAAGTGCATGTATGCATGTAAACAAAGCGTGCGTGCGAGACGGCGGAGGGTCCCGACTAACGCCTGGAACAATAATATTTCTAACGCGATCCTCCATCGCAGAGTGATCGCCGATCGAAAACGGCTCACTTCCACCACGTTAAAAAGAAATGGAGATATTAAGCTTTTAGTCAGGGAGTTAACATTGGAGCGGCCGACCGGAAGGATTTTTGACATGGATCCACACCCGGCCTCTCCTTCTCAGAGACTCCTTGGATGATCCCAAAGTTTCGTTAGAGCGCTCCACGTGGGCCCCACGTATTAAAAAAAAAGGGGCCAAAAACGGTCCGGACCGTTTATGGCACATGACGCATGGATTCTCAAAAACGGTCCGGACCGTTTATGGCACTCAATGTGTTAAGGGGTCCTTGACATGAAAAAGTTTGAGCACCACTGATATAGCAACATAAGTTTTTCAGAAAACTTTAAACGGATTTAGAAGACATTTGTCGAATCTGCCTCAGGTCTTCATGGGTTAACATACAAACATGCTCAGTGGCATGGAAATACATATACAGTACATGGAGGCAGAGACCTGCAAGTATTCGAACACACACACACACACACACACACACACACACACACACACACACACACACACACACACACACACACACACACACACACACACACACACACACACACACACACACACACACACACACACACACACACACACACACCTGGCTGCAGCGATGTTGATT
This sequence comes from Gymnoscopelus braueri, assembly GCF_963280865.1. Taxonomy (NCBI): domain Eukaryota; kingdom Metazoa; phylum Chordata; class Actinopteri; order Myctophiformes; family Myctophidae; genus Gymnoscopelus; species Gymnoscopelus braueri. The sequence continues at coordinate 20,521,458 of NC_137611.1, read as the reverse complement.
CTTCCAGGAAGGTCAGTGGACATGTCGGCAGGGACAAAGGAAGCAGAACAATGCTGCTCCGACCACAAAGGTCGGGGTGAGTGGGTAGCTAATGAGCCCACGTAATAAATAGTGAATTAAAGGTCTGTTCGAGGCGCAGTCAAAAAAACATCCATTATGGATGATGGATATCTGGCTTCAAACACATTACCTGGATCAATACGCAGCCTTGCTCACTGGGGGCAAGGCCAACCAGTCCGCTCCATTGATGTTTCCCAAAATGTGTACCGTATCTCTTCGTCTGTCTCTTATATCTGTCAGAGCTGTGTCGCGGCGGTTTCTGTGAAAGTGATCTTTACAGTAATATAAAAAGGAATATGCAGTGACAGATGTTTGACGGGGGGGGGGGGGGGGAGATCTCAATCACATTGCCTTTTTCCTGGAATTAATTATACCTGGTATAAGAATGATCAGACACTTCCTAAAAGACAAAGAGAAGAGAGGAAGAGAGAGACAGAGAGAGAGAGAGAGAGAGGGGATGGTGGGGGGGGGGGGCTCTAGAGAGAGAGAGAGAGCTTGCTTCATTTCGTTTCAAATGTTATCAGATCATAAGACGTTTATTTTGAGGATATTAGATTTAGCTACTGCCCTTGATCCCGCTGGGGGACCAGGAGAGGCTTTCATTTAAAAAATGCTGTGATGTCAGCCTCAAAGTTGCACTGGGTGGGTGTCCCTCTCCATTAATTTGAATAGAGTCCCTTGTCACTCGCAGCCCGGGAGGGGGGGCTAGACTAGTCATCAAGGGGGTCGTTACTCATCAGATACTGCACAGTAAAATAAAAAAAGGTGTAAATTTAACGCATAAAAATGGGCCCACCCTCAGCGTTAAATCAACACTTTTACTGGTAGCCAGCATAACCCATTTACCTACTGTATTAGCGGAGAGAAATCCTAATCAGCTTTAAAGAAGATTGCTATACTTGCACAGTCCGAGGGCAGAGGGATGGCTCCAGTCTGTTCAGTGATGGAGACAATGTATTAGATTTCACATTCTGACGCCACTCACAGCAGAAAGACACCATGTACTTTTCCAGAAATTGCATTTTGATTCGATTTTTTCATACTCAAGACATCATATGCAGCAATTGGATTTGCAACACTCTCCCTCTGAAAAGTAAAAGGAGCTTAAGGAAACCCTTAACTGCTCATTATCAATAAGGAACGCTGAGAAGACATTCATGCAGGGTTTAATGTGAACTCCTGCAGGACAAAAAATATATATTTTTCACCATTTTCCTGCCGTCCCAATTTCGGAAATACTATATTAAAATTGGCTTAAGGGAGGACCGGGCCATAACCGGGCCATAACCATATAAGGAGTTCCGAATGCAGCTACGCCCAAATATAGTTGTCTAACCTCAATGTATCGTCATACATGGCATCAGGCGCAAAACAAATCAGTCAGCTCCATATATGGGCACAAAAGGGGGCATGCCCATAAATGGGCATATACTGATGACATCAGGGATCTCCATATTTGGGCATAAAAGGGACAACAGATACAGCGATCTATATATAGGCATATCGGTTTAAAAAAACTTTAACAAAATTTGAAAAACAAAGTTCCAACATAGTGAAAATAGCGGATTTACAAGGTCACGATGTGTGGAATTGTGACGCAATGTGAACCATGTTCTTTCTATTGAGGAGTCTTGGCTTCATATACACAAATCCACGGAGCGCTGCCCTGTAGGTGGCGCCGCCATTGCTGCGGTGTCAGACTCGGTCAGCTGCTGCTACGGCTCTGTCCGTCTGTTGACGTTACTCTTTACCTGCTTGGCTGTTGGAGCAGCCATAAACTACACAGGTACAGTACGTCCCGATTTTCTGTACATCTTTGTAAAGTTAGTGTTAGTAAAAGTTAGTCAAAAGCAGGTAAAAGAGTAACGTGAGCAGTCAGTGACAGCAGCTGACTGACACCGCCCAGCAGCAGCTGACCGAGTCTGACACCGCAGCAATGGCTGCGCCACCTACAGGGCAGCGCTCCGTGGATTCGTGTATAGACCACTGCTTCTCAAACAGGGGTGCCCCTGGTGCCCCCCCCAATTGTTTACTGTACATTATCTTTCTTTCATATGTTTTTTGCATATTATTGTACATTTTTTTTGTCTTTAAATGTCTTGATGAATTGAATACACAGGACCTCAATGAATTGAATACACAGGACCTTAATACACAGGACCTTAATGGGTTATCCTTTTAGCATTCTTTTGGTTAAATCTGTGCCACCGTGCCTTGTTTTTGCGAACAGTTAATAAAGTATTCAATCAATCAGTAAAAAAAAGAAGCAGGGCATCAGTGCGTTTAACATAAAGCATTATAACATGATTGCATTATAACAGAAAATAAAAAGGGTCAGGATGGCAACTTGATCCCTTCAAAACTATTAGAACCAACGTGTGTCAAAGGTGTACCTCCTTGCAGCTATAGCTTCCTATAATCATTATTTCATGCTATAGTCATTTAGAATTTAATTCCCCTCAGGTATTACACCTAATACCCAAAGAAAATCAATTAATGCTGACAGCACTAATCGTTAAAGATCAAAATGACATGTTGATGGCAGCTGAGTTCAGGAACCAGGGAGAGGAGAGGGAAAAAAAGCAATTATTACAATAATGCAGACCACTGTTTCTCAACCAGTGGTCCACGGACCTCTAGTGGTCCATGGTGTAATTACAGGTGGTCCATGGGTACGTTTAAAATGATTAAAACTATATTGGTCCAAAGACAATGGAGGGACTGCATAAGACATAATATGCCAGTGGTCCAGAGACAATGGAGGGACTGCATAAGACATAATATGCCAGTGGTCCAGAGACAATAGAGGGACTACATAAGACATAATATGCCAGTGGTCCAGAGACAATAGAGGGACTACATAAGACATAATATGCCAGTGGTCCAGAGACAATGGAGGGACTGCATAAGACATAATATGCCAGTGGTCCAGAGACAATAGAGGGACTACATAAGACATAATATGCCAGTGGTCCAGAGACAATAGAGGGACTGCATAAGACATAATATGCCAGTGGTCCAGAGACAATAGAGGGACTACATAAGACATAATATGCCAGTGGTCCAGAGACAATAGAGGGACTGCATAAGACATAATATGCCAGTGGTCCAGAGACAATAGAGGGACTGCATAAGACATAATATGCCAGTGGTCCAGAGACAATAGAGGGACTGCATAAGACATAATAACGAGACGAGTTGAATTGAACCACTTTCAACCTGGTGTCCCTATTTTGGGCATGTCATTATAGGCTAACATTTTCAAAACACCCCCCTCTCCCCCCAATGATAGAAATTGCAGAAACAGACAATTTACATTGATATTGCAGCGCGTCTTTTCACAGTTTTTGCAACAAAGCTTAAGTGGTTACATGTGGGAAGTGGTGGAGACTCATGAAGCCTGAAGCACAGAAACACAAGGTGTATTGTTGCTTTGAAAGGTGTGGAGTGCGTTTCATTTCACTGCTCACTATGCGTTTCATATGAACGGGCTGAGTAACGGTTGTGGGCAGAGGAACACAGGAGGCTGTAAGGTGACTGCGCGCACTGCGCGCACTCGTGTGTGTGTTTGCACGCGTGCACAAACATCCTCCATCTTCTTGTTCTTCAGGATCACCTTTACCCCTCCCTCCCTACGTTGGTCCATTCCTCCCTCCCTCCGTTTGTTCATTCCACCCTCCTCTGTTTGTCCATTCCTCCGTCCCTCCCTCTGTTTGTTTGTCCATTCCTCCCTCCCTCTCTACGTTTGTCTATTCCTCCCTCCCTCCCTCCGTTTGCCCATTCCTCCCTCCCTCCCTCCCTCTGTTTGTCCATTCCTCCCCCTCCCTCTGTTTGTCCATTCCTCCCTCCCTCCCTCTGTTTGTCCATTCCTCCCTCCCTCCCTCTGTCTGTCCATTCCTCCCTCCCTCCCTCCTTCCCTCTGTTTGTCCATTCCTCCCTCCCTCCCTCTGTTTGTCCATTCCTCCCTCCCTCCCTCTGTTTGTCCATTCCTCCCTCCCTCCCTCTGTTTGTCCATTCCTCCCTCCCTCCCTCTGTTTGTCCATTCCTCCCTCCCTCCCTCCGTTTGCCCATTCCTCCCTCCCTCCCTCCGTTTGTCCATTCCTCCCTCCCTCTGTTTGTCCATTCCTCCCTCCCTCCCTCCCTCTGTTTGTCCATTCCTCCCTCCCTCCCTCTGTCTGTCCATTCCTCCCTCCCTCCCTCCCTCTGTTTGTCCATTCCTCCCTCCCTCTCTCCGTTTGTCCATTCCTCCCTCATCTCTCATTCGTCCCCATCTACCACCCTATCCTCCTTCTCTCCTTCTCTGTTACACCCCCCCCCCCTCTCTCTCTCTCTCTCTCACACTCTCTGTTCTGCGCACAGAGCGCTTTTGGCCGCAGTGCCTCAGCAAAGTTTTTTTTTTTTAGATCTATTTTTGGCATTTTTATGCTTTAAATCAGATAGGTCAGTGTAGAAAAAGCCGTGAAACCAAGGGCAGAGAGGAGAGCCATGTGAGACAAGAAGGCGGTAGTCACATTCTAAAGGAGCATTATGGTCTGTTCCTTTACTGCCTGTGGGCTATTACCTTTATATAAGCTTCAATTCATTTTGTAATTGGCTTCAAAAACAACACATGCAGGGTTAAAAGGAAAGACGAGAGTCTAATAGCGGCATAACCTCCTTGTCCAATCTTTGGCAATCGATAGTTACCTCAGTGTGTGTGCAGTTTGTGAATGAAGCCGCACAAACCACAATGCAGCGTTCAGTGGTGAAGCCACGAGCTTGGAGATCGGCTATTTTCAAATAGCCTAAGTATGCAAAGGGCTGAAGTGGTTAATGCATGTTTTGGCCTATAGAGCTGGGGAATATTATATCGAGACTAGATGTGTGATATGGCACAATTGTTGTCTTTTCCAGGTTTGTATCACTTACAGCCTTATCTTAAAAAAGTGTCCAAGATTTTTCTTTTTTTTTAAGCTAAAATAACTACAAGCTACAATCTCACGGCGTGTCGCATCATGACATGTTGTGAGCATGTAGATCTGCTATCTTTGAACATTTTTGAAAAATATAGATAGATTTGGGACCTATTTTCGCCAGTGCCTTACCCATCATCCCTAAACTTCTTTGACATTTTTTACTATTTTTAAAAACATTTTCAAATAGTTGAACTAGCTGATCTACATCGACACGTTGTTAGCTTGTAGATTGGCTATTTGAAGTATTTGAAAATGTTTTTAAAAATAGTAAAAAATAGCAAAGAAGTTTAGGGATAATGGGTACGGCACTGGCGAAAATAGGGCCCCTTGTCCATGTCACCCATCCGTGACCTAAAGCCACTCTGCAGTGCTGTAAGGAACTCTGATCACTAGCGTTTGGACTTCTAACACGGCGACACAAACAAAGAACAGGACGACAGAATGAAGTGGCAGAAAACAGAGAGACAGCAAAGGAGAAAGCAGACGGGGACAGAATAAAGAGCCATAAAGCAGATAGAGAGGGGGCGAGAGTGCAAACCGTTTTAGCTTGTGTGTTTATTGAGTTGTTATGATGGGAAAGGACATTTCTGTGCTGTTTGAGGACGTCTCTGTTATCTCGTATACTACATTTCATGGGCTCTGTCAAGCAGGCATAGCACTGGACGTGATTTACAATGTGCATCTGCTGAGGACCATGGCCGTAGGGAACTGAAATATTCGATGATCAATGCCACGCTTTAATTTTATTCTATTTACTTTTGAAGATAAGGTGGCTAAACATTTGGACAAGTACTGACTATTTGTCTACCGTTGATGGCTCCATAAAGCGTGAAATTTTCATTATGGGTTGACACCCCGTTGCACGCATGACCTAACTGGTGCTAAATGTAGTATTAGTTTAGGTGTAGTGTTGCAGTTGCACACTGTAGTAGTGTGTGTGTGGTATTTTTTACTTTACTGGAGTATTTCCAATTTTCAATACTTTTTCTTCTATTGCACTCAGAGGCAAATATTGTACTTTTACTCTACTACAATTATTTGAAAATGTTAATTACTAGTTACTTTGAAGATTTTGATTATTATTACAAAACATATACTTCAGCCCTATACTTTGTCTATTTGAAATTAGCTGATCTACAAGCTCACAACGCGTCGCAAAAAAACTTTTACTTTTGGTGTATATTCTTTTGCCAATACTTTTGTACTTTTACCCAAGCAAATTTGGAATACCGGACTTTTACAGAGTATTTCTACATGGTGGTATTGATACTTTTGCTCAAGTAAAAGATGTGAGTACTTCTTCCAACATTGTGTGTGTGTGTGTGTGTGTGTGTGTGTGTGTGCGTGTGTGCGCGTGTGCGTGTGTGTGTCTGTGTGTGTACTGAATGAATACGACCCCCCCGCCACAGGCATCGTGTCCCTGATCTCGCTGGCCGTCCTCTCCTTCGAGCGCTACAGCACCATGATGGGCTGCATGGAGGCGGACTTCACCAACTACCGCAAGGTGACGGTGGGCATCGCCGTGTCCTGGGGCTACTCGCTCTTCTGGACCACGCCGCCGCTGCTCGGCTGGAGCCGCTACGGCCCCGAGGGGCCCGGGACCACCTGCTCCGTCGACTGGACCGCCAAGACGGCCAACAACATCTCCTACATCGTCTGCCTGTTTGTCTTCTGTCTGCTGGTGCCCTTCCTGGTCATCGTGGTGTGCTATGGAAAGCTGCTGCAGGCCATCAAACAGGTAAACGATGCCTGATTCATGCTTGGTTGCCCGGGGTCATGAATGTGTCCGTATGCACGGACAAAATGTGTCCGTGGCAAGTCTTGTCCTTGTCCGTGGCAAGTTTTAGTTTTTACATAACATTATGTTCTTATTTTGATCATTAGACCCAATTACTGAATGTCTCAGAGAGACAGAGAGCGTACAAGTGGCATGGGAAATTACATAGGGGGACATTAATGTGGGTGTGGCCAGACGGTGACGTCAGCAAGTCCGCCCGCTGTCAGATTAGACAGCTCCAGACTAGACTGTAGTGTACAAAATAATGCAACCAAATGGGTGCGTCCGTCGCCTCCCAATACACACATCTGAACAGGTTGGTTGGTTGTGAATTCGCGGTCGTGGATGTCTGTCGACTGTGTCGAGTGGCCCGCGGACAACTCAGAGTGTTACAGAGCCAAGTATACGGTCTGAGCAGCCAGCCAATATGCAACGGTTTGCGCTTTCCCCCACAATGGGACCGGAGTGAATCATAGGGGGACACAGTAACTTTTAATTAAACAGGCGACGGCGCCACTGCCTGTAATGGTCGATTTGGAATCCCCTAAAGTAGCCCAGAGGGTCCTTGGGGGGGGGGGGGGGGAGGGGCTCACTTTGAGAACCATTTCAATAATATAATATAATGTATGTATGATTGAATTAGTGTTTATCAGAAATTATAATGATGGCCAAAATTACATTATTGTTTTAAATATAGAAATCCTTAAGAGGGAATCCTTAATTAAGGAACCGGAATCGTTTAAAATCCTTAAAGGATCCCAACCCTATAGTTGCACGCGGTGCTGCCACGCACCAAAAATAGCAGATCTACAAACTTGCCACGTGTCGGGTGGTGAGCTTGTAGATCTGCTATTTTTTGTTCTTAACCACTTATGCAGGGTTATATTAGGGGGGGGTTAGTGGCAGTCACGATGGCTCAACAATGTCGCTTGATTGCCATGTCAAAGTGACAAATACTAAAATGCTCCACGTCAGGCAACAAATGAGCTTTTGATTTAATGACACGGGGGCTCCCGGTAATGTCGAGAGACTCATGATTATTTGATTATAATTTATAAACGATGATTACAGCCAACGTTTCTTGGTGGTGGAGGACAGGTTACCACTCATGTATAGCTGAGGGCATTCTGTCAAATGGCTCCGGCTGTGGGACACACAGTTCTGGATTGGATTGGATTGGATCGGTCAAACGAGTGGAAACAATTATTTGCCCCTCATTCATTTTAATGACGACGGGGAATTAAATGCATTTGCTTCCTGTTGTGAATACACAGCACCTTGTTCACCTTGCAATCACTTATATAAATGAAAGGTATTTTCGTGTTTTGGGTGCTGTTTTTCCGTTTTGGCGGCAGCATGCCGATACTACTTGCCGAAACACGAACATCTGTCTCTTCTCCGGATCACCTCTTCCAAACAAAGCCACCGGCCTGCCTATTTTAAATGTTCTCCATAATAAACTGACTTACTGGTCCTCCGCCATTTTATCGTCCTGCCAATTCTGTTGTGACTGGGGCCATTATTGTAAGTAGTGTTTGTTGTATTTTGCACATTGTTTACACACTCTCTCTCTCTCTCTCTCACACACACACCGAACAGGGATGAGCAGGAGCGTAGAGCGTGCCAGATGCTGAACACACACACACACACACACACACACACACACACACACAGACACACACACACACACACACAAAAGTTCAAATTTAAATCTAACAAACATTCACAGAATCTGAGAATCATGAAATCTTCCACCTTTTGAAAACGTTTTGATATAGAATTCAAACATTGTATCATTGGTGCTCTGTACACAGCACAATCCTCAGTAGAACCAAATGGAACCAACACATTTAATACACTTAGAGGGTCCATTTGGTTCCATTCGTACACCGAGTTGACGTACATCACGCTCCTTGACATAATGACATCTGATTGCCTCGTTTGTCTTGCCGCGTGCACCTTGTATAGCTGCTTAATTCACGCTGTCAAGCAACTAAAGTCACGAGGGAACCGCTATTGATATGAATCAATCTCTTTAAGTGCATATCGACCCTATAAAACTGCTGTCCTGTCCATGGCGACATCATGGATCATAATCTCTGAAAAACCAAGGCTGCCATCCTGAGGAAGCGTTCAGGAGAAAAACCCACTGACACGCGTTGGTGCTATTGGACCCGTGTGGACTCATTAAACGTTTACAACAGTAGCTGTTGTAATAGTGATGGCTCATAAACTGCTTAAACTGCAACCTGCAGCACCATCTCCAAAATCACCCTGGGTGCTGTTATGTCCCTGTGTCTTCTACAACGTCATCCCCTTATTCACTGCTGGTGGAGGAGTTCTAGGGTTTAATACAGTATATCGTTGCTGTCGGGCAGAAACCTCTTATCTCCATATTCAAACTTTTTGCGTTTTTTTTTCATAAACAAACGCCCTACTTGATCATACTACAGCGTCACACAAAATTGTCAAAAGTAGCAGATCCACAAGCGCGAAGCGCGGCGCGAAGCGACGCGTTTTGAGCTTGTGGATCTGCTACTTTTGACGATTTTGAATTTGAATCCTGAAAAGTAACAGTTTTGGACATGCGCACATTTTAATATGTTGGCCCTGTCAGTGAATGTTGTCTCTCTAATCATAGATAGATATGAAATATGAAATGGGAAGTAATTGTAATTTTAAGGTGGTTATTAGGGCTGGGCAGGGCAACACATCAATATTGATATGAGACTCTCGTCTGGGATTTTGGATCTTGGATTTTGATACGACATACAGTTAGTATTGTCATTTCCTGTTTATATAAATGTCAAAAATCTGTAGGCTCAGATTTCAAGGAAGGGAAGTAGTCAATCCCTTAAGTAAAGGAGGAGACAGGGATAGGTTATTCTAAGAGAGGCATACTACTGGATTCATTCTCTAAACACATGTATTTCCTAAAGGTTTAAATGAGGAATTTGGTTTGGTTGTGGTTTCTGTATAATTATTTAAGCTGCGTGTCATAATAGTTTGGTATTGCATTAATGATGGGACTTGAAATTATGTGATTTACATACAGTAACTAATGACTTTTGGAAACTATATAGGTCACTGAGACGGTTCATACGCTGATGAAGGCCAATAGGCCGAAACTCATTCATATATGTCTCTGACTGCTGCTGTATTAAACGCTCAAAGACTATAAGACTACTACTTGCAAGTGCGGTTGTTTTTTGATGATTTTGGTTTGTCTGGTCAGCCCTAGCGGTTATTTTTTCTTTGTGTGAGCAAGCATACAATGGACCGTTCCTGCGCAGAGAGAGTGTAGTTTAGGTTTATGTTGTGCTCCAAGGCCCTGAAGGGCAGTGTGAGGTAGACATTGTTTGGTTTTCACACACCGTCCCTGACAGACCCAAGGAGCTACGAGGTGAGACTGTCTGGAAGGCTGTGCCGTCCCTTCAGGGAACACACACACACACATGCAAACGCGTGCACGCACACGCACACACACACACACACACACACACACACACACACACACACACACACACACAGTCCTTGAGCAATCTTTCCAGGATTACTGCTCACTGAAATTGTTTGCATCATGTCTGCTGATAAAGAATGAACTCAGTGAGTTGGTGTGTGCATGTGCGCACGTGTGTGTGTGTGTGTGTGTGTGTGTGTGTGTGTGTGTGTGTGTGTGTGTGTGTGTGTGTGTGTGTGTGTGTGTGTGTGTGTGTGTGTGTGTGTGTGTGTGTGTAACATCTTTACTATTGGTTTGCTCGCACTGTCTCCCCCTATCAGAGTGGGAGCTACGTTTCAGCTGTTTCCAATGCAATGGGCCCCAAGCCAGGGGGTCCCGTGGGCATTTAGATTTTCTCGGCCAACAGTGGTCTGTTAGGACAGTGGTTCTCAACCTGTGGGTCGGGACCCCCAGGGGGGTCCCCACATGATTTCAGGGGGGTCTGCCAGATGACAGTAAAGTGACAATTTAAGGACTTTTAAGACATTTGTAATACCTAGAAAAGGAAAATGAATGAAATGAAAAAAGAGCATTACTGCATCAAAGGTAATCAACAAACTATACTATAAAAACTGGTCAAACATTGGCCAAATTGTTAAATAATATAAGAAAGAGGCAAAAATGATGAAAATAGACGATCTACAAGCTCACACGAGGCGTTGTGAGCTTGTAGATTGGCTATTTTCACAATATTTATCAAATGAACCGATAAATGTAATGCCTCAACTCCTACAATTCTAAGTCCTTGTCACTGGTGGGGGGGTACCCAGTTCAAAATGTCAAATATGATCATTTTGGGGGGTTGTGTGTGTGTGTGTGTGTGTGTGGGGGGGGGGGTGACATAATTATTCTCAACAAATTAAATTATTCATTAGTTCATTAATATTATTTGGGTAGCAAAATAAGGAACATTTTATACAGGCATTACATAAGCATTACATGCTGTCTAAAACAACCCATGATCGAACAATACATTATTGTCACATAGGCTATCACGTGTAGCTAACGTTACCATAACTAACGCAGCCACAACTGAATTGGTAGAGAGGCCACCTGGGAAACAAAAGGTCCCAGGTTCGAGCCCTGGCAATGTGTCGAGGTGTCCCTGAGCAAGGCACCTAACCGCTAACTGCTCCCCACCAGCCCACCTGCTCTCAAGTCTGACCACTTGGGCGCATCACTAACCAACGTGAATGTTCAAATTAGCTATCCTATAAAAACGAAAATCAAGTGGTGCTGAGAAAAGGAAAAGGGCTGATTAGAGCAGTGGTTCTCAACCTTTTCAAGCCGCGACCCCCAAAAAAGAATCATATTTGAACTGGGGACCCCCCACCCTGACAAGCACTTGGAATTGTAGGAGTTGAGGCATTACATTTAGTTTGACTCGGTTCAACAGATAAATATTGTGAAAAGCTCACAACGCGGTATGTATTGGGCCACAGACCCCCATAACTCAGAGAGTGTGCAAATGGTTTCATTTGCGCAATCTCTGAGTTACAGACTCGTAAGGGCTCATTTGGTTCCTAACTATCAATACCTTTGCTGGGGACACCCTGGAACCCCTGGGGGTCCCCACCTTGAGAACCACTGCCACAGATCACTCCGGCCAAACCTATTCCCATTTACGCAGAACGACCCGGCTCTTTGGCCACAGCAAATTATGAGCAGCGCTGCGATCTTGTGACGAGGGCTGCCTTTGACTAGAGCTATACTTCCCACAGGACACTGGTGTTCCTTCCTTTCATGAGGATGAACAATGGAGAAGAACTCCGCGGCTCTACCCACACACAGTCATTAGATTCTGTTTTTGGGAAGTGAGAAAACAATCTCTCAAGAGGCAGCTTTAAAATGTTGGTCTGACAAACACATTTTGCAAGATCATGAACAGACAAAAACACAGTGCTCCAAAAACATGGAGAGCACACGCGCGCACACGCACACACACACACACACACACACACACACACACACACACACACACACACACACACACACACACACACACACACACACACACACACACAAAGAGTGTAAAAGTGTTATGAAAAGGCTCATAGCTATATACAGTCATTTGTCTTCTTGTGGAGTGCATCCAAGCATTCCGTGGCCACAACGATGTCTTGCACGATCCCCACAATGGTAGCTCATTTTGTCAAGCTTGCGAAGACAGAGAACGCTGATCACTATCTGAGCAAGGCTTCAATTGTCCAAGTCACATATGCAAAATATTATTCTGCAAACTTGACGTGACTCACATAGAACAGAAAATGACCTTTTTTTTCTATTGAGATGGTAGGGTTGAACCAATTTGAGTTGCTTTGAATTGGTTAAAGCAACTCAATTGCAACACACAGTGATTGTTTTCTTTTGATTAAACTCGATATTTCTTTTAACTGAAATCGTGACTAACATTCACTAAAATAATTAGTTAAATCATTAACGAACAAGCCTAGAATGAAATAGCAAGACCGGGCGAACGGAAGCTGTCATCTGTTCGTCAAACGTTTGAAAATTGTGTGAGTCAACAGTCAACATCTTGAGAGACTATAGGTAACCGGTGCATCGCTGGTCAAAGAGGATGAAAGATGTGATACAGTGTGTGATGCTCAAGCCAACCTCCACCACTCCAATGTATAGAATTGATAGTGTGTGAAAGTGCTGCGTTATCATTTCCACAAAGTCACGGATCCCCTTGATGCACTTGCAGATCATGTTGCCGAGAAACATGACAGCGAAACGACTTTCACAGCAAAAAGCCCGGCGGAATAAGTACGGTCATGGAGATTTCTACTTTGGGTCATCATCTGGTACACTGTGCCGTTCGAAATAAAAACGCTAGAGCAAACTTTTAGCAGAACTCGGGCATTGGCATCGATGCACTGAAAAGAGAGGTCAGAGGGGTGCTGAGATTCCTGCAGGAGTACAGGGATTGCATCAGCACAGATGCTTGTGAAATCGTTGAAGAAATGGGAAATGCTATGGTTTTTCCCCCCTGAGAGAATGAGAAAATCCAAGCACCAGTTTTAGTCTGAGACTTCATACAAACACTGGCTAGAGGGGTGACCTTGCACAGAAATCTGGGCAGACATCTCTACCCACTGAAAGTCAGTATGGTAATCAGTGGTGGAAAAAGTACTAAATTTTTTACTTAAGTAAAAGCATCAATACTGCAATGTAGAAACACGTGCAAGTAAAAGTCCGGTAATCAAAATTGACTTGAGTGAAAGTGCAAATGAGAGGCTCCGACACAATGTTGCTATGACATTTTGGACACATGAACTCCCAGATCCACATGGGAGTTATGCTGTTATTAGACCCTGTCTTGTTTGAAGTTGACTGCAGTGGCGTAGCCAGAACGCTACTACAGGCTGGGCCTAGTCGAGAGCGGGTGGGCACATATGCATGCATGCGTCTCCAGCCCCCGCGTGCGAAAATCCGGAAATTAATTATAAGAAGATTTTAAAAAATATATTTCCATTTTTTTTTTTTGCTAAATAGATTGGGTGGGCCAGCTTTCTATGTGGGTGGGCCGCGGCCCACCCAGGCCCACCCGTGGCTACGCCCCTGGTTGACTGGAAGGGAGCGGAGAGATGGGAGGCATTTCTCTATTACGCCTAATTTATGCTCAGTGTTGCACGCTGGAAATAGCAGACCTACAAGCTCAGTACGCTGCGCATTCATGAGGTGTTTTGCAAACTTGGAGAACTTTATCGCTGTCCGTCTCATTGTCCGCCATCACTCTTACTTTCAAGCGCTCCCTCCCTTCACTCTGCTGTCGAGTGTCGGTGGAGAGGAGGCAACGGCAGGTGTTGGCTTCTGCTCTTCTGTCCTGATTGGTCCTGACCTCTACATTACCTCCCCGTCTTCCTCTTTGTCTACTTTCTTCCCTGATACATTGTGTCTCTCTCTCCCTCCCTCTGTTGAGTCTGTCCTCCATCCTTCTCTCTAACAGCTCACACGTCAAATTGCTCTCGCTCGCTGGGGCGCTCCGCTCTGTACTGTTCCAACGGCTTCCCGGTTGTAAAAACGGTGGCGCAGACGTCTCCCATCAGGCGGTGGCGTGGAGCTCGTCCAATTAATAGTGAGGGGTGACACAGCCAAATTCTCCAGTCTAATAAAGCGACGCTCCACCCCGGGCAGGAAACCAGAATCAATTTTATTTTTACCACCAACGACTGCACCGAGACTAGGGTGGATGGGTCCACCTCATCACCATCTGCCTGCCTGCCTGCCTGCCTGCCTGCCTGTCTGTCTCTGTCTAAGTATGCGTCTGCCTTTATGTTGTTCTTGTCTGTCTGTCTGTCTGTCTGTCTCTGATATAGAGAAGAAAGGGAGAGATTAGAGTTAGACAGACAGACATTTCTGTCCGTTCAGACAGACGTGCCTGGGACATCGACGGAGTGTGTCTCCGTTGGCTGGCGCAAGGGAGCGACTGTTGCCGTCGCGGTCTCATTTAACTGCCTTGTATCCACCTTGTAATGGGACTTTGGGGTGTTTATCGGCACAGTGTTTCGTCCTCTATATCTCCTGCTCTTCCCAGACGTCCGGGGACATGTTAATCCAGACAGATGTACCGCAGCTCCACGTTGGCCCCGTTGTTTACGACCTTGTCTTTGTGTGAAGGTTGTAGGTGAGTTGAGGTGGGGCGAGTTGAGGTGGGGTTAAAACCAGAGAAAATAATAATAATACCATGGGCACTTTAGGAGAGACACTTTAGGAGAGACACATTGCATCGGCGATGCAATGTGTTGTGGGCTTGTAGATTGGAAGAATAAAACAGGGCTTTAGGTGGTGTTCTTTTCATGGCCGGAGAAGCGTGAGCACACCCAAAACATGCTTTTATGAATAGTCTGTGTTGGTCCTATATGTTCTTTCTTATGAGTGTTCATGAATGTCCAGTATAAAACTTAAAAAAGTATAATGTATTGGTATTTTGTAGGGTTATGGTTTGGCTAAGAAATATAGAATTTTAGGCTGAACCGGTGATATACAGTACAATACATACTATCAAGTATGTGTCTGTGTGTCCAGACCTAATCTCGTAACATAATAATTAGGGGTGGGACGATATGGGTACCTCACGATACGATATATATCACGATATTAGGCCCACGATAACAATATATATCACGATATTCGACGATATTCGATATATTGCGATATCACGATATTCGATATATATTGCAAGAAATTTCACCAACGATATACTGTATCACGATATCTGAAAATATCGATATATTGCGATTTCACGATATATTGCATGAAATTTCACCAAGGATATATCACGATAGTCCTTGTATTCAATTCATAAACACATAAAATAGCACCAAACAGTTCAAAATCATCATTACACAAATACAGAGTATAGGAAAAACAACGTATCACAAATTTTTTTTTACATCTCTTTTTTTAATATCGATTTTTTCCCGGCAGTATATCGATTATTTATCGCGGGAGAAAGTATCGCGATATATCGCGATATCGATATATCGTCCCACCCCTAATAATAATACTGTAACATACCTGAAAATGTGTAAAAGTCCTAAATTTGACTTTGTTAGGAAATGAACAGTTACCACGTTTAAATCCATCTCTGGACCTATATGTCGTTTGTCATGCGTCTGCCCACACTTTCCAGTCTCTCTTCACTTTATCTATTGAAGCACACATGTGTGCACATGCCATTGATCGTAAAAAAAAACAGCTCAATTGTCTGTCTAATAAGAGAAGTGTGTTTGTGACCCCAAGGTCATTGGTTCAGACATCATCAGAGATGATTAGTTCTTTGACTCTCCGGTTATTCATCCAAGTAAAGTGCTCCGTCCTTGGGCACCAAACTCCAAAGCTCGTCTAGACTCTAGACACTTATCTCTCTCGTTGGCTCTCGACTCGGCTTCAGCCTACTGTACACCTTTTCGGTGCCTCTAGCATTAGTGGACTCAAATGTATGTATGTATATTTGCTCTTTTAAATGGACCAAAAAGAAGATTTACTACTACTCTGGAGCAGCTAGGGGTCTTCAACAGGGGGGTCCGGGACCCCTATAGGGGGTCCTGAGAGATACTACAGGGACTCCAAATCTTTGTGTTATACTTATTTATTTATTTTTTACATTAACCACTTGAACCTTCGCATCCCTATTCTGGGGGGAGCATTAGCCGAAAATAGTCGTTCTACAAGCTCACACGTCGCAACTTGCAGATCGGCTATTTTCGGCAAAGAGGTTTGGTGTACAGGGAAAAAAGAGCAGACCAAGTACAGAGGCAAAGGTGAAGTTTACAAAGTATAGAGGGTTTAAGTGGTTAAATGTTTGAAAGCACACATTTAAAATGAATCCAATATGTAGTGGGGGGGGTCCCTGCTTCATCTCTCTGTCAGCTAAGGGGTCCTTGGCCTGAAAAATGTTGAAGACCCCTGCTCTCTGTGTGTGTGTGTGTGTGTGTGTGTGTGTGTGTGTGTGTGTGTGTGTGTGTGTGTGTGTGTGTGTGTGTGTGTGTGTGTGTGTGTGTGTGTGTGTGTGTGTGTGTGTGTGTGTGTGTGCGCGCGCGTGTGCGTGCATGCGTGTGTGTCAGTGTGTCTGTAAACAGATATCAGTGTGAAACGTGCACGCACACTCCCAGTAGGGCAAGAAAGAACCTCCAACCCACATTGTTCAAATCGGCCCTGTGGTGGTTCTATAACAGGCCGATTCATGTTTTGGCCTACAACTTTTGGGTTTTTTTCTTCTAGCACTGGGCAGGCAACCCGGCCTGGCGGAGACTTGTGCTCCTAGGAGCACACACATTTCTAGGTACCTTCAGTCTTATAATGGAAGTCAAAGGGGCTCTGATTGTGCTGAAACATGAAATTTGGAGTCTGTACGTCATAGATATGTTATAGATTGCTGTCATATAGATGACTGATGTCACAAGCAAGTCACATGAAGTCCAAGATCTGCATTTGGAGCCACGCATTCCCATGTGGATCCCGACATGCACACGATTAGTCACAGGGCCTGAAAATAACATGCGTTGTATGAAGATTTAATTGAGACGTAATTCTACTGACCAAACTGCACACGCCCTACCTCAATGTTATTTCTTTCGCCTCCTAAAGCATGTTGTCAAAATCCTGCCCCAGGCTCATGCCAGATTTGTTATAAACCCTTGACACCTGCCTCCCAGTGTGGCAGGTGTAGCGCCAGATGGCCGTTACAGTGACACGTATCCAGTGGTGTAAAGTAATTAAATACATTTACTCAGGTACTGTACACTTTTGAGGATTTTTTACTTTACTGGAGTATTTCCCATTTTAAATAATTTTACTTCCACTCCATTACATCTCAGAGGCAAATATTGTACTTTTACTCCACCACAATTATTTAACAGCTTTAGTTTGCAGATTTAGATTATTATTACAAAACATGCAAGAACCACTTCAGCCCTATATACATTTCGGCTTTTTGAAAATAGCAGATCTACAAGTTCACAATGCGTCACATCGCGACGCATTGTGAGCTTGTAGATCGGCTGCATTTTCAAAAGATTTTTTATACATGTTGAACTTGTGAAATGGGACATTCTGCATAATGAGTACTTTTACTTTTGGTACTTTCAAGTATATTTTGATACCAATACTTTTGTACTTTTACTCAAGTAAATTTTGATTACCGGACTTTTACTTGTAACAGAGTA
This sequence comes from Gymnoscopelus braueri, assembly GCF_963280865.1. Taxonomy (NCBI): domain Eukaryota; kingdom Metazoa; phylum Chordata; class Actinopteri; order Myctophiformes; family Myctophidae; genus Gymnoscopelus; species Gymnoscopelus braueri. The sequence goes on along the minus strand of NC_137611.1, from coordinate 20,503,494 downwards.
TTTCTACACTGCAGTATTGATGCATTTACTTAAGTAAAATGTGTTAGTACTTATTCCATGCACCACTGCACGTATCCATTCAAAAAGTGATAGCCAATCTAATTGACACATGCATTTGAACTACCGTCCTCTTCCCTTGACATGATAACCAAACTGAAACAAAATAGTCAGTAAAAGGTGTACACAGATAGCTCAGTCGAGTGTTCGCCCTTGCCTTGCAATGTTCCCGGTTCGATCTCAGGCACTGCCAAGTCAGCGTACGGGTAGCACGGCCTTGGGTAACTCATACTCATAACTCAACCCATGTAGGTGTGGTGCTCCACCTCAGCAATCCCCACCACACCCCAGGGCTCCAACACTCGGCTGATACGGACAAAAACAACACGTTGTGAGCTTGTATATCTGCTATTTTTGAATAGCCAACGCTAAAATATAACCCGGTTTTAATGGGTTAACGCACGCACGCATGCACACGCACACACGCACACACACACACACACACACACACACACACACACACCCACCCCCACACACACACACCCACCCCGAGTGCTGTAGTTTATACACAAAGGAGGTGATTTTGAGTAAATGTTAAACGTTGTGTGAAAAACTCTTATCAGAGTAAGCCCCTCTCCACTGCTACTTCTGATACTCCATTAAGAGAGAGATGATCGAGGCAGAGAAAGAAAGAGAGAGTCTATTTTGCAGAGATGTTTTCGCAGAGAGAGAGAGAGAGTTTGGAGAGAGGAGAGAGTCCAGAGAGTGTGAGAGTGAGAGAACAAGACAGCTGTGGCAGCACTTCTCGTCAATCCTGGAAAATGAGGATGGCGGGTACTTGTGTTTGATGAGATTCTGGCAGGGGAGCAGGGAGCTGCTGGAGAGAACGGCTGCTGCAGTGCATTGTGGAGCAGCATGTTTAAAACAAACCCCCCCCCCCCCACACACACACACACACACACACACACACACACACACACACACACACACACACACACACACACACACACACACACACACACACACACACACACACACACACACACACACACACACACACACGCAAACACACACACCAATTAGAGACTTTGTTTGGGTCCAAAAGGATGCTGGTGCGTGCATATGTATGTGTGTGTGTGTGTGTGTGTGTGTGTGTGTGTGTGTGTGTGTGTGTGTGTGTGTGTGTGTGTGTGTGTGTGTGTGTGTGTGTGTGGGGGAGAGTGAGGTGTGGGTGGGGGGTGGGGGGGGGGGCTACAGGGCAAGGAAGATGAAAATGAGCTGTAAATCAAAGAGGGTGTGAAATGTTGTTGTCTACAGTATCTCTTCATAAAATGTGTGCTCTGCAGGATCTGTAGACTAGAGACTATTACATTTCATTGAAAATTCAACTTAAGTCAACTTGAACATTACTTTTTTTTTTTTGTTGCAGAAAGGGCCTGTTGTATAATGCAACGGTTCTCATTGGCAGAATCTTTTTTGTACTTTCACTGTGCATTCCTCCTGTGAGACAACAACAAGTTCTCTCAGATCACTCTCTCTAGTTCAGGGGTTTGTAACCCATGTCTTTAAGATCGACCGGCCAATCCCAGAGGCTTTTTGGTCGATCACGAAGCAATTTGAAAACCCAGACGTAAACAACCATTAATATTCCAATCACGCTGCATGTTTTGCTGGTTTGAGTGTGAACCCCAATGAATCATATCAGGGGAGCGGCGCAGCCAGAATTAACACAGGTTGTATCAGTGTTTACTACGTGGCTACAACTACCTTTAGCCCACAGCACGGTATTGAGAATGAGTTCGGGGAGAGACACCATGAGACAAAAGGAGTAGAAGCAGCTCTGCATGTAGAGCGATCCTCACGCACCTACCTCCATTTTTAAACACATACAGTAATAATGCGCACACTGGCACATGACACTTTGCATATCGTCGCTGTCTGGCGCAGAAATCTCCATCCAACCTAGTATCTCAGAATCTCTTTTTGTAAATGAATTGTTAAATGCTGAATGCCTAAATTGTAAATCGTTTGTCGGACAAGAGTTTAAAGCAGCAAAAAACAACTGATCTGCAAGCCCACAACGTGTCGCAATGCTATTTTTGAAACATTTTGAAAGTGTTCAACTCTGTCTGTGGGTTTTATATATATTTAACCAATGAAAAGTATTAAACATACAATAATACGCACACATGGCACATGATACTTGAGAGGGAGAGGGAGACAGAGAGAGAGAGAGAGAGAGAGAGAGAGAGAGAGAGAGAGAGAGAGAGAGAGAGAGAGAGAGAGAGAGAGAGAGAGAGAGAGAGAGAGACACACAGAGAGAGAGACAGACAGAGACAGAGACAGAGACAGAGACAGAGAGACAGAGAGACAGAGAGACAGAGAGAGAGAGAGATTATTATTCTCCTGGTATCACTCACTGAACCTCAGACTGACATGCAGTATTGTGCTGCCAGGGCAATATGTCACACTTTGTCAATCTCTCTAACTCATTCTCTGTCTCTCTCCTCATTGGAATAGTTTGAGAAATATATTATATCTATATCTATATATCAATTTTGGAAGAAAGAATTTTACATCATGTTTAATGATTGTTCACAGACAGACAGACAAAACAAAACATAGATGAAGCCAATAATTGAAATAATAAAAGTGCAAAGGGAATGAGGAGGAAACGCAAAATAATATGAGATACAAACCACAAGGAGAAAGTGTAGGAACCGACATCTCGCACAGCGGTAATGGGAATACAGTGGTATTACAGGATATATCAAACAATTAATTACAACTAAGCTATAGACTATTGGGAGCGTGTGAAGGCTGCATGTCCCACAATGGAGCTTAAGATTGTCCACCACCTACAACAGGAGATTAGGCTCATTAACACACAGTGTGCGATGCCCATTTACACACAAGGCACAGCAGCATAACTTCATTGATTATTTAAATCTTCATCAACGCCAACACGATTGGTCAGGATGTAGTGTAACGTTAATTAATATTCTGTGTTCATCTACGCATCCAAAAGGTCAGCTGTTACACACACACACACACACACGCACGCGCACACACACACACACACACACACACACACACACACACACACGCACACACATGCACACTAACATGCACACGCACACACACTTGAAATATTTATTTATGTCCACATAATTAAGAAGTACAGGATGTACAAAGGACATAAACACTGCCAGTGCAGTCAGATAAAGGGAAAACAGCCAGTTACAAAGTGCATGTAAAGCATAGCATTGTTACATACAAAACAAAAGATGGCATACTTGTCGGACACAGCGGACAACAATCATGGGTAAAGGAAACAACGCCTCCTCCAAATTGAGCGGCTTGAGCTGATATCGAGCAGTACCTTGCTAATTGTTTAGCCCTCCTTTTGGAGAGGCCGGCCATTTGCAGGCCCCTCACAACCAACTTGTGCACGTGTCCTAGACTACCAAAGATAAAAACCAAAAGTTTACATCTGTAGCCTAGCTGAGAGATGGTCTGCTCTAGCTGATGATATTTTAGCACTTTGGTTAGGAAGGCTTCCTCTAAGCTGCAATCAAAAGTACAGCCGACCTCGAGAATGAACACCTCCCTATGGTTTTCATTAAAGGAGAATTCCGGACATTTTAAGTGTTATCTTTGATGTGTCGTTACTCACCTACCGACGTAAAAAGTGGCATTGTTTTTTTCCAGAGATTCCCCTGTCGTCATTTTTTCAACCCCCTCCGTTATCATAATGGGAGCGCGTGGCTTAGGGAAATTCGTCTATTATAACCGATGCAAAGTTATTTTTTTCTCTACTACTACTCATTGTAGAGTCTCATGATAGTCAAACATGCGCTGAAAGTTCCTGAGAGGCTAGCGCTACTGCCGAACGATTTAACACTGGTTGCTTGTTTCTCTCCAGAACCTGGCAACTTGGTGTTGCCAGGTAGAGAAACAAGCAACAACAACAATGACATCAGGGGTGTTAGCTGAAATGTTAGAGAACACAGAATCATCGTTACACAGGTTAAACGTGTCCCCCAGATCTATAAATAAATACTTTCAGATTGTAGATCAAATGTACCGTATATCTGTGTTATCAACATTTATCCCTCTTTCATCTCCAAGCATAAAACACCCACAGCTTTTGCCCTCATGAGATTCCAGTACGTTTGCTATAGGTGCGTCCACTGCACATGCAAAGGGAGAGTGGGGCAGCTCCACGGCTCGGGTGAGATTGATGGGAGCGACGTGAGTGAGTGGACTTGTGAAAGATGAATGGAATGCGGCTGATGTAGTATGTAATCATCAAATCTATTCGCATTTGATGAACAAGCATGGTGAGTTCCCCCTCCTCCCGTGCCCCGTTCAGTGGTCCCATTTTCAAAGCCTCTCTATATTGTACTGTCCCTGCATGCCTCTTACGATGTAATCTTACCCTTCTGAAAATAGCGGATCTTCAAGCCCACAACACGTTGCATCATGATGCGTTGTGAGCTTCGAGATCTGCTTCTTTATGTTTAAGCAAATTGGGACACCAGGTTAAAATGGATTCGTCTAGCCAAGCCCCTTCAAGTGCTGACCATACCACTCTGTACCACAAAGTGTGGGAGAAGCTATACAGGATATATAGGTTATTCTGGTGGTTTTAACTACAGTGCCATCTTTTCTGACCGATGGTGAGAATGAGTTTGAGATACTCACGGGCGTCCTACAGGATGATACCCTGGCTCCCTTCCATTGGGGTTAAGAATCTATTTTTCAAGGCAGACCTGGCCAAGACAAGACAGACAGCAGCATAATTGAAAACACATCATTATACAAGCAGAAAACACAGAAGGAGACAATTAGAAGAACTCACATTTCAAAAGAGACATTTCTAGGACTCACTTTCATATCCAGAGAAGTGAAAAAAAAGAAAGAAAAAAAAAGAGAGAGAAAAGAAAAGGAATTAAAGACATAATGAAGTTTGGAATTAAAAAGCATTTTATTAAATAAATTCACTGGGTTTCTGAACACATTCCTTGCCAACATCTGCTTTTATGGCTGTGATTCAACAGGGTATTGGGTGAACCCTACGCAGAACTATAAATCACTCGTTAAACCACAGGCACAAACGACATCGCTACAAGCAACACCTCAACGCAGAAGCATTATTCAGCCTTAATGGTGACATGGAATCCAGCTCCCTGTGGACCCACTCTGCAATTGGGCCATATTGTACCCCCGCCACCCACCCTCTGTTTCTATATATATACTGTATATACATTATACTGAATATATCTATTTTCCCCTCATCGCTCATTCATTTCCCTCCGTCCCTGACAGCATTAAACTTTGTCTGATTGCCTGAAAATCTGTAATTGGCCTCAACTGAGTTGGTGATGAGCTGCTGTGGGCGTCCGTCCAGCCAGCTCTCCGGGGCCGTGCATGTACTACTGTATGCATAATGCAGATACCCTATGCTACCCAATCGCAGTCTATTTGGTCAAATACTGTGTTGAGATGTCAGAATGCACTCACTCTCACCTCTCCCCATGTGATTCTGTGAGCATAATGACAGTGACTTAGACTGCAGGCAAATCCGATTTCTCAAATCCGATCTTTAGAACCGACTGTTCTCTCTGTTATTTGCAAGTGATCAGATCGGATCTGTGTGTTCAGACTGATTTAAACAACGACAATGTCATGACGTAGGTGGCAGTTGCTTGCTTACGTTCAGGAAGCGCACATGCATGAAAACGGTGGAAAATGGACATTATCTCAACTCGCCATTTCTTCTGTAAAATAATACCTCTATTGTTTTGTTTTCATTACGATTACCCCGCGCACTAGTAGATAACAATCAATTCTCGCACTCTCTAATGACGTCAGTGGCGCTTGGGTCGCGCTGCAAGTGAAGTTTTGTACAGTTAGATATTGGGTGGTTAGAGCAGGTTAGAGTGTTCAGACTGAGACGTATCTTTTTTTTTTTTTTTTTTTAATTTTTATCCCACGATTTTGTAACCCTATTTTTTCCACCCAGTGCCAATTGTCTATGTAATCCTGGGCACTACCTTCCCTCTGCCAACCTAGGGAGGCCAGGGCCGAGCTCATGCCTCCTTCAATGCATGAGAGCCAACTGACCTTCTTGTCACCTGACAGGGGAGAGTTTCCCTGGTTGGACGTAGCGCGTGGAAGGAACACGTTATTCCAACCAGTTCCCTTCCCCTCCATCAGGCGCCCCGGCTGGCCAGGGGGAGGCAGTATAGTGACCAGGATTACTGCATGTTTTTGTGAGGGTACCTACCCTAGGAGACACAGGGAGAACATGCAAACTCCACACAGAAAGGCCCCTTCGCCAACCCCACCTAGGGTATGGGCACTGATGACGCGGAGGAGAGAACACACCCCCAGCGCCCACAGCGTCCCCTGCGGGAATCGAACCCAGGACCTTCTAGCTGTGAGGCGACAGCACTACCGACTGTGCCACCGTGCCCCCTACGACTGAGACGTATCTTTAGAAATCTGATTTGAATCGCATTTGAAACCACCTCTGAATGTGGCTCAGGTTGGATTTGCAAAAATCGGATTCCATGTGACTTTTTTCTGTTCAGACTTCTGATTCCAATTGCAATGATCTGGCTTAGGCTGGATTTGGCTGCCAGACTAAACAGGGCCTTATACTCATACCAAAACACCTTATCTTACGTAGATAGTAGCACTAATGGTTATGAAAGAGAAAAAGGTTTTAGTCTCAGGTACAGTACTCATATACAACTCATGTGCCACCTGAGCGATCCTCTGGCATTGACCACAATTTAAATGGCCGTCCACATCTATTATACACAGTAACGGAATCTGAATCTCGTTTCCATGCAGAGTAATAAAGGAGTAGCGACCCAATGATCTGGACTGATCTATCATCTCAATGTGCAACAAACAACAACAACAATATGACCCCAGAACAAACACAATGACTATAGTTGCAACCAGTTGCATGAAATTGCAAGCGGTCTTGACCCATTGCAGGTCAAGCGTTGTTTTCGATAATGTTACAAGTGGTTGCAGTTGTGACTATATAGTTGATGCAAAGCAAAAGTACCAATTTAGATGGGAATCCCGGAGACATTGTGACAGAACCCCCCCCACACACACACACACACACACACACACACACACACACACACACACACACACACACACACACACACACACACACACACACACACACACACACACACACACACACACACACACACACACACACACACGCCTGGATTACCAAGCCTGTAATTTACAGTTAATTATCCTTTATCTTCAGTTCATCATTTGCACAGAGAAATTAAATTAGACACAGCACACTGCTTGTTGAATTTGCATCAAAACTTAAGCATGTGGTGCCTTCTAGTGAGAGCACCACACTATATTGTAGTGTTGCAGGTAATTAGTATTGTGACACGGGTGGACATGTAATTTGGTATGGAATCAAAACATGCAAGCAAAGTAAAATTACTCTTTATCCTGTCTCAAATGTGGGATACCTATATTTTAATAGCTCATCCCATAGCTCAAGTGATATCATTCTGAAAACAGAAATAAATTATAATACAAATTGCTTATTGTGTAGGTCTAGCCATGGGTGTGACACTAAACCACTGATCAATAAATAGTTCCATAAAAGTAACACCCCTCCTTGGTTCTGATATATTGTCCTTCTACGCAAGGGGCCGTGTTTTTTCGACTACTTCTTCATATATTGTTTTTACATTTTTCGGGGGAAGGAAAAAAGAAAAAACTAAATGAAAAAACACGGCCCCTCACGTACACGAAGTACAATATCAATCACCAGAACCAACAACGGGTGTTTTCGATTAATCTATCTTACAATAGTCTAAGTTACTTTAGGTTCGTATAGGAAGGGGGCGTATCTGATCAAATGAATATCAAACATCTAAATACTGAATCAAGCAACATAAAAACTATCCGGGGTGAAACACAAAAGCCTGAGTCAATGTTAAAATGACCCCAAACATGTTTGAAATTGAAATATCCCTTTAAGTCTTATTTCTGAATGGACAGTGTTTTGGAGCCATCCTGCACACACCGCACAAACATGTGTAATCATGTTTGAAAACTCTGCTGACTCCGCATTCCAATGCAGATCATATGCCATGCGAATGGAGTGGACCATGCCCTAAATAGATGGCATTATGCACTCATCACACTCACACTGTAACTCTGCAATGACTTTCAGCTTTGTGCCATATGTCAGCTGTGCTGAGCCATACAATACATGATGTGAATCACACCTTCTGGTCCAGCTGCCATCTGTGGGAGCACAAGCCCTCGTAATTAGTTTGCTGACTTGTGGGAGGAAGAACTGACGGAGCGAAAATTAAACGGTGGGGCAAAGAATATTACTGTTGGGATTAGTGCTGTTGTGGGTCTCTACAACACAAACAGAGATGAGAGGAATTGTAATATGAGAAAACTTAACCACTTACACCCTGGAGACTTAGTAAACTGGACCTTAGTTGTCTATGTACTTGGACCGATTTTTTCTGTGTACACCCAATCTCTTTGCCAAAAATAGCCGATCTGCAAGCTCACAACGTGTCGCAATGTGGCAGGTTATGATCCGGTTGTCTGCTATTTTTGGCTAATGTTCCCCCCTGAATATGGTTAAGTGAAGTTGTTAAAGTCCGGAATAAACAACATCATTTTCCTACTTATATTGACTGGCCATGGGGTCTATTTGCAGAATTGCCCCTGTCGTCCAGTTTCCCCAGCAGCCCTCATTGCATAGAGCGGAGCCCATAAGCATATCGCTTACTCTATTTGTTCCAGTCAAAAGTGTTTTTTTTCTTTTTCATGAATCTGTCATTAGTTGTCATTACACACGCATCCATGCCTTGGTGGTCCAACACGAGCCGCCGTAGTCTGCTAAACAGATGTAATGCTGTTATGTGTTTTGCCAAGTCCCGGGAAAAGACGCGCTGTGTTTGGCCAGTACAGTCACTTTGATTGGCAGTTGTGCCGAATGCTCAACCCAAAACGTGATTTACGAGACTGTGGCGGCTCGTGTGGGACAACCAAGGCATGGATGCGTGTGTAATGACAACTAATAACGTATTCATGAAAAAAATTATCACTTTTGACCGCAACAAATAGCGTAAGTAGCGATGCTTATGGGCTCCACTCTATGCTATGAGGACTGCTGGGGAAACTGGACGACAGGGGCAATTCTGCAAATAGACCCCATGGCCAGTCATTTGGGATCAATATAAGTAGGAAAATGAGCCTATATGTTGTTTAGTCCTATGTTACTTGTTCTTTAAGGAGTGTTATAGTATAATGACTACTCCATTGTAAAAGAAGAAAAAATTAAATACATCTCAGTTCTACACTTGAACAGCTTATACGGACAGTTATTGGAATAATTGACTTACCCCAGTTCAGTTCATTCTACAAGGTCTCCAGGCCCTGGTGACTAAATGAGCTGTACTACATAATGTGTCATTCTAAACAAACTCAAATGGCCACCTGCTATCTTGGAAAACATGGCCTTGTAAGTATCTCCTCATTATTTGCTTAGCATAGATGAAAATGAAACTTAAGTCCCCAACACCGAGCTGACACGTCGACTGCTTCATAGCAACACTACAAACACCCATCTCTGAGGAACGTCAACAACACTTTTGTCACTTCTATTGTCATGTCACTTCTTTCTTTCACATCCAGTGACAAAAGGCTGAAAAAAGTAGACACACAACAAAGCAGTTGGCCATTATAAGCCACATCCCATAGTCCACCACACTGTGATATTTCTATATCTTGTCTCTTGTCTTCTTTGTACAAACACACACACAGTTCTGCCAAGTGTGTGCGGCTTAAAAAACTAATCTTTCTTGTGACTGCGGTAGGCATAAACCTCTTAAATATTTTGGCTGCATCTGTGTGCGGAGCGGCATGCCACCGAACGCAGCGAGAGAAAGAGAAACATTCCGTCTGTCCCGACCTGTGAAGCCATGGCCTAATTGGAGTGTTTGAATGGGAGAGGGGTTCTGTTCTGGGCACAGACGGCCTCCGCAGCCATCTGTTTGTGCAGAGCACAGCAAGCACTTCATCGATGGCTGGGTCTCAAACACACGTTCCTCCAAGTATGGGAGGTGTCAAACGGCTCTGCCCTCCGTGAAGTTATAGCACTCATTCTTTGGCATATTTCATACCGGTGCCACACCTTGGGCTTATTTATGGAGGCCTGCCTGCTGTTATGCAAATGTTGTTGGCCCCGGCACGCCCCCGTCTGTCGTTCTCCTCTGGACATAAATCTAACGTACCTCTAGAGGATGCAGTATTGGAAATGGAGCAGTCGCCACACACGATGAGTATTGCTTGATGGGATGCCTCCTGACCCAATTCCATCCCCCCCCCCCCCCCCCCATAAATGTTAACGTTAATGACAGCACCGTCTGCTAGAGACACAATCCCAGAAGGAGGCCTATACGAAAAGCACCAACCTTGAAGCCTTGAAGCCTCAATTCTATGGTTTATGTTACTTTTTGTATCTCCCCTCTCCCTCCCTCATATTTTATAGCGGGAACCTGCTACCTGTGGTTGTTTTTTGCAACATGACAGATGAGGAGACAGATTCATGGAAAACGCCTAGTGGCTTTCATTTTGCCAAACACATGCGTTTACAGGCTTGATACGAACACAACACTGCCGATGCTTCATTAACCGAGACCAGCCCAGCTGTGCTGGTGTTGCTCGTTGCCGTGTCTTAACAGTCCAATATTACTAGGTATATCTTCGCACCATAAATGATCTCCGCCGCCTCGGACTATGTAAACTTCAGTGTGTCCGTGTGTGTGCTATTAGAAGGGGAGAGCATAATTAATCAAGTGGTAACACCTGTGCCAATTAACTAGCCTTGGCAGTGCTCTTGTGGGCCTCTCCCACCCATCTCCACTCTGCAGCAGGCCCTGGGTGCCCTACCACAATATTCCACTTCAGTCCTTCAGGGGCCTACTCCAATTTTTTACTTAAGTAAAAGTATCAATACTGCAATGTACTGTAGAAATACTCTGTTACAAGTGAAAGTCCGGAATTCAAAATGTACTTAAACGTACAAAAGTATTGGTAACAAAATATACTTAAAGTAAAAAAGTTAAAGTACTCATTATGCAGCAGCCTATGTCCCGGGCATTTCACAAGTTTTCAAATGTCTAAAATGTCTAAAAATCTTTCTAAAACATCAGATCTACAACCTCACAATGCGTCGCATCGCAGGACGAAATGTATACAGTAGGGCTGAAGTGGGTATTGTATGATTTTGTAATAATAATGAAAATCTATAAAGTAACTAGTAACTAAAGTTGTCAAATAATTGTAGTGGAGTAAAAGTATAATAGTTGCCTCTGAGATGTGGTGATCGTACAAGTAAAAGTACTGAAAATTAGAAATACTCCAGTAAAGTAAAAAAAAAAAACTCAAAATTGTACTTAAGTACAGTACTTGAGTAAATGTACTTATTATTTACATCACTGCATCTCAGTTGAGTCGCATGCAGTCTCTCCTTCGACCTTGGCCATGCAACCTCTGTCATCTTTGACGCGTCTGCCATGTATCTTCCATGTTAGGTTCCATTACAGACCCTTGGCGTCGCCGCAAAGCTATTTCAGTGTGATTGCCTCGTACAGTATGTGAATTACGGTTGTAGATGTAATGGAGCCGTGGCCTCAGATGTAGCCAGAGGGGAGCTTTGACAGTAGTTGTTAACCTTGCCTGCAGCCTCAGGGCGGGATTCAACATGGTCGCCTGTATCCCCAGGATGTTCATTTACCTCTATGTATAGGGCCTATATGCCTGCTCCACGCGCACAGTGATTTTAACATGTTTTTTTTTTTTGGCGAGTCTCTACTCACCGTTTAAGGGTACAGTAGCGCGCCGTAACGTACACTACACCGCTGAAATCAGCACAAATCGTTATTTTTAAGACACTGGGGGTGGAATAAAAATGTAAATCGTGGCATTTACCATTTACCTTTAATAGTGTTTGCTCTATTGCTATTTTGGATCAAATATTCATGCTGGTAATTAATTTGCTGTAAGAGTTTAACGTCCCTCGATATATTAAACTGGAGCCATAGAGGGAAACTGAATAATAATCATGGAATACTGGATGGGTTTAAAACCTTAGGGAGGAGATTCCGCCTGTTAAGCTGTGTGCGTGTGTGTGTGTGTGTGTGTGTGTGTGTGTGTGTGTGTGTGTGTGTGTGTGTGTGTGTGTGTGTGTGTGTGTGTGTGTGTGTGTGTGTGTGTGTACTGCGGTGAGATTAATGTCCCCACATGGATAGCAAGATGAGGAAATGATGTAAAAGTGAGCAAATGCTACGGGTCCTCACTTTCAGGAGGCTGTTATAGGGATATTACTACAGTATTGTTCATACGTTAAGGTTAGGCATGTAATGGTGATTGGTCAAGGGGGCCGTGTGTGTGCTGCCAGCATGCATTTCTATGGTAAAGAGTGAAGACGTGCAAGGAGGAACGCCACTCCTCAATGTCGTTTTTTTTGTCAGACCAATCAAATGGGAGAGGCAGGATTAAGTGGGAAACTGTCCTGTCCGGCTGATAGGATAGGACATCATGTCATCATTGTGAATATACACTCTGTGTGCCAAGTGTGCTTAGTAAGAAGCACTCTGGACGTGCTATCCAAAGTGGGTCCAAAATTACGGACCCAAACCCTAATGGACACGTGAAAATTGTTCCAAAAAAAAAGGGGGAGTCACTGAACTCAGCCAGCTGGCAGCCTGGCACGCATGTGCAGATTAACTCCCCCCCCCCTTTATTTTGCTCTGCAGTAATCTGATCCTAGGTCAGCCTAATCGTCATGGAGCATGCTGAGTGTGGGTCTTCTTGCATCCACATAACACATAATGAAACACGTACCCGAATCTGTATACGGGTCTCAGGCATTATGGAATATTTTTTATTCAGTAAACCGTGAGGACCTCTAATCCAATGTCTTCTGTAGAGAGACGGTCCCTTCGGTTAGGCTTAGCGTTTCGAGAATGAATTTATACATTGAAATCAGTTGGAAGTCCTCTCAAGTATAACAGTACAAGGATTTGTGTGTGTGTATGTGTGCGTGTGCGTGTGTGTGTGTGTGTGTGTGTGTGTGTGTGTGTGTGTGTGTGTGTGTGTGTGTGTGTGTAAGACCGAATGCATTGCATGTGTGTGGTGTGTGCGTGTGCGTGTGCGTGTGTGTGTGTGTGTGTGTGTGTTGGGAGATTTAGGCAGTTTGAGGACACACTGAGTGATGGGCTGCAAACCCCCTACTGCTAAGTGATGAAATGCAAGGACAAAGCAAACAGACTTGCTGTGTGTGTGTGTGTGTGTGTGTGTGTGTGTGTGTGTGTGTGTGTGTGTGTGTGTGTGTGTGTGTGTGTGTGTGTGTGTGTGTGTGTGTGTGTAAGACCGAATGCATTGCATGTGTGTGGTGTGTGCGTGTGCGTGTGTGTGTGTGTTAAGTATACATCTGTGTATGTATATTGTGCATATTATGTGTCATACTCAATACAGCGAGCCTGCACTGTGTTACTGTCACACTCCTTTACGTCAGAACCTGATGGCCAGTGGTGGAGAATGTACATAAACTTAACCCCAGTATGTGAAAAGTTGCTCTGTCAAATATTTGTACTACTTGAGTTAAGCCATTAAGACCTGAGACTGATTCTACAAATGCCTTTTAAACCGGTAGTTATTTTTTTTCCAAAAATGTAAAAAAAAAAAATATATATATATATAAATGTAGTGGAGTCAAAAGTATTTGAAATGTAGTGGAGTGAACATAAGTATCCAAAAATAAAAATACACAAGTAAAGTACAGATACTAGAATGATTAAGTACAGTACTCAAGTAAATGTACTTTGTTACTGTCCACAACTGCTAATAGGTCTTGGTGACCTTCTCCTGATGAGGAGGCTGTGCTAATTGGACACTAAGTGGAGTGACCAATCAACTCACGTCCTTGAGAGATCCTCAAAAACAAAACATCTGCCAACAAAGTCTCCTCTTCAGTTGTCAATGTCAGGATGAGTATTGTTATGCACTGTACATCTGGCACATGCAAATGCAAGGACACAGCACAGACTTTACTCTCTCTGTGTGTGTGTGTGTGTGCGTGTGCGTGTGCGTGTGCGTGTGCGTGTGTGTGTGCGCGCACGTGCCTGAACGTGACAAGTTCCTGTATTTCTTCTCTAATTGTGTCTTCAAAGGATGAAACTTGTATCTCAAACAATTTGACTCATCAGAAAACCTATCCTTCGTATTTCGTTTAGATTGCCACCCATTGACTTCCACCATGGAGATTAGCTGGCAATGGATCAGGTTTGTGACCACATTTGATTTTTCCTGCTTAATTTGATTAACCAAGGATGCTCTAACTGTAATCAATTATGAGCATGTGTTTGTGTGTGTGTGTGTGTGTGTGTGTGTGTGTGTGTGTGTGTGTGTGTGTGTGTGTGTGTGTGTGTGTGTGTGTGTGTGTGTGTGTGTGTGTGTGTGTGTGTGTGTGTGTGTGTGTGCGTGCGCGTGTGTGTGTGTGTGTGCGTGTGTGTGCGTGCGTGCGTGCGTGACATGCTGTGTCAGATTGATTTGAATGAGCCAGCCAGATATTGAGTTTGATTCAATATTATTCAAGGACTTGCATTACTGAAAGTGGCAATCCCTAAATGCTCCCGCTTAAATCCTATCAATTCCCCTGTTGTGTTTAGAATTCTGTGTATATGTGTAGGTTTTTTTTTCCTCCAGAAAGTGCATGCATGTGATTTCTTTGTGTGTGACAATCTAAGGCATCCTTTATGTCAAAGGCATTGTGTGTGTGTGTGTGTGTGTGTGTGTGTGTGTGTGTGTGTGTGTGTGTGTGTGTGTGTGTGTGTGTGTGTGTGTGTGTGTGTGTGTGTGTGTGTGTGTGTGTGTGTGTGTGCATGGGAGAGAGAGAATGAGGGCCATAAACCATCCAGTTTGATCTCAATATAGACTTGTGAGCATGTGAGACATAAAGACTTAAGGTAGCACATAGGATTGAACTATATGCAGCACTGAGCTATACCACCACCACTTTGTGCCAATCTAACACCGATCTCATACCAGCAGCGCTAGCTATTTGTACCATCGCATCTTTCCTCTAAATGTGTGTACTAAGCACCTGAATCACCCACGAAGGTGAAGTGGATGTTCACCTCGAGGGTCATTTCAGACCACTGTGTGCTTCTGGCCTCACTACACTTTGGCAGCGGCAACGTACTTTCCCCTTGGGAGCAACCTTCTTCCAGAAGGTCTCTGGATTGAATTTCCGCGGATCATTGAAGGGCCGATTCATGTTGTCACTATACCAAATACAGAAAAACGTTGTCCCGATGATGGTGGCAAAGTCAAATATTGAAACAGGTGGCTGAGGGCCTCTGGTGTTAACCCATTAAGATCGGCAACGCATCTGTGTCATTTTTTGTTTCTTTGGCTATTCAAAAATAGCAGATCTACAAAAGTGCCACGCTACGAGCTTGTAGATCTGCAATTTTTTTTTTATCTTGACAATTTGTGCAAATCTTTGAATATATGTATATTTTTAAAGCAAACATTTGTAACTCAAATCTTTGCTTCTGGGGATTCTACAAATGTCTTCTAAATCCTACAGTTTTTTGAAAAACGTATGTTTCTATATCATTGGTTCTCAATTGATTTGAGGTAAATATGTTCGCTTTTAAATCTTAAAATGACACAGATGCGTTCCCGGATTGAATGGGTTAATTAAAGACCAGAACATTGTGGTTGTGTCCAACTAGGCTGTCATTAGTGAATCCACTCAGCGGGGTGTCCTCCATAGTTAGATACTGTATGAACTTCCGCAAGACACAGGCTGAGTGGTCGTACCCTGCCTCTGGAACAGTCCCCGAAACCTTGAGGTTGAACATCTGGGTGTAGATGATTATCTACTATAAGTACAGTTGTGTGGAACCAGCATATGGAAGGAACCTCAAGTATACATGCTCCTCTTCCAGTCACCACTGCAGGGTGGCAACTTCATCCATGGTAAAGACACTGTGCTGAAGCAACATGTTCTCACTCCCAAGGCGTCACATTTTGCCGCTCTGTCAGTAGCCCTGAAACGTCAAGTTTTGACATGACGGGACGCAATGGCGACGTCGCATGTTGACAAAACTATGCCTAAACCTAACCCAAACCCAAACCCTAACCTCACAAAAATATGCCTTAAATCTAACCCAAACCCAAACCCTAACCTCACAAAACTATGCCTAAACCTAGCCTGGGCAGCATATCTTTTCGGGTCTATGATCCGGTCGGGAGCGGAAGTAACTCTACGTCACCAGGCACGTCGTCCGCGTCATCAAGTGGCCGGATGGGCAGAGCCGGAAAGACCTCACCCCTGACTCACCCCAAAATAGGTCCGTCCTAATAAAATCCTTGATGCGGCATGGTTTAGCTTATTTTTTTAATATAAATGTGCGTGCACTATCCGAAGACTATTTAGCGTCTGTATTATCCCACGGGGAAATTCTATTCCGTTTAAATAGGGATTGGGGAACCAAAACAAAGCGGCACCGCAAAACCGGATGGGCAGAATCCGGAAAGAGGATTATTTTCTCTTTTTTTTTCAGTAGGCGTGGCCTAGACCGGATCATATGGGTCATTTAGTAACGCATACCAGGCTTTCCTCCGAGGTGGAAAGACTGGTGAAGCGAGGTTAGCCTAAACCTAACCCAAACCCAAACCTCACAAAAATATGCCTTAAACCTAACCCTAATCCTAACATCACAAAAACTATGTGGAGAGAGAGAAAAAATAAGTTGTACCCACTGTGGGATTTGATCACAAAAGGTTGAGGTTACTTGTCAAGCGTTGCTACCAGATAAGACAGCTGTCTAAATCCTTGATTTGAGTAGGATTTGAAGCTTCGGTGCGTGCCTTTTAGTTGTTGTAGTCATAGTGACGCATTAGGGAGTGAAAATGACAGGGCGGCAATAACTGACGCCTATATGTGAGAATGTGTTGGCTGAAGATGTGCAAATCAATCTGTCACATGTTACATTGAGTGTGCTACCGCTTGTTAATTCAGAGGACCAAACATCACAAAAGCTTGGCCAATACGTGAAGCCTATGCCTGTTGATCCTCCTAATATGGCAAATGATTGCCATCGTAACCCCAGCCCAGGCAGGCTCTGGTGGATCCCCCACATCACACAGCAGACAGTCTGTTCAGGGGTGTTGCCAACTCATTTTCAGGGGAAGTTGCAACAGGCAGGTCGATTTGTTGCTAAAAGTTGCTAAATTACATTTTTTTAATTTTTTTTACAATTAATTTTAAAGGACATCCCTGGTGGCACCTGTGACCTAAATAACAGTACATGTCCTAGCACACTACTGTAGTGACTATCTCTCTGCAGCCAAATGCAGTGCACACAAACACACGCACAAACACATGCACACACAGATTGACTTGATCTGCCTGTGAATTCCCTCAGCAGCTTGACACTGCCAGTGCCGAGCTCACCCTCAATTTCTCCTCTGATCCTCTTCCTCACAAGTTGTTCGCCTTGACATTACATTTTGTCTGGTGACGCTCCCCCCCCCCCCCCTCCCCCACCCCCGTGCTGCTACAGTAGACAGATTTACTCCACTAGCCCCCTTTTTCCCCGCTCTCACCCTATAAAAGCCGATGCCGTTTCCCTCTCACACGACACCGTGGAAAAAGAAAACACCTTGATGTGACAGGGAGGGATGGAGGGAGGGAGGGGTGGAGGGGTAAAGTGGTGGAGGAACAGAGAGATTGGGGTTGCAGTAGAAGCAGTGGTGGTGGTGGTTGGGGTGTGGGGGGGGGGTGTCATGAGTGTTTGTGGTTGAGCCCAGTGGAGCGTTGGGGATTCTTGCTGAGAGAGGCCCTTTGGGGCGGGCCGACAGCCAGGCAGCCCGGAGTATAGCGCTCGGCCGGGGCCACGGGAGGCCAGTGTGCCGGCGCTAATGCAAGTCGACAACAATGCCTGCGATCAATCACGTTTAACGGGGGCAACAGCGAGCAGGCGCGACTCAGGCAGCCGGAGCGCTGAGGCGCAGCGAGACAGCCAGAAGTGCTGCGTGTGCGTCTCTCAGCTGATTGGCCGTTGAGTGTCTGCGATTGCATTTGTTGATCTGTCTGTCTGGGTGTGCCTTTTAATGTAGCTGACTGCTGCGGTGTGTGAGTGTGAGTGTGTGTGTGTGTGTGTGTGTGTGTGTGTGTGTGTGTGTGTGTGTGTGTGCGTGTGTGTGTGTGTGCGTGTGTGTGTATACTGTAGTATGTCACTGGGTCTTATCTTTTTTAACAATTTTCAACCTGCCGTCCCTTCAATTTCAATTTTCAATTTTCAACCTGCCGTTTTGGACATGCATGTCATTGCTGTTTAAATTGTTTGACGATTTTCAACATGGGGTGTGGGGACCCCCACGAGTCCTTGAGTGGGTGCCAGGGAGTCCCCAGCTAAAATGATTGATTTGTTAGGAACTGAATGGAGTTTACAGTAGGGCTGCACGATTCTTGCTCAAATGTGAATCACGATTTTCCTCCATAAGAATTGAGATCACGATTCTCACACGATTCTCACACAATTCTCTTGTAAATATAAAAATATTAAGCAAAAAAATAAAAAATAAAAAAAAATATTTAATTGAAAAAAAAATCGTCATTATTCAAAATCGAGATCGCATAGGTGTCTGAATCGAGATCACGATCTTTTTTCGATTAATCGTGCAGCACTAGTTTACAGTATAGTTTGGTGTGAGAGTTTGTGGACTAATGTATATCAGACTGGGGGGTCCTTGAAATTAAAACGGTCGAGAGTCACTGCACTGCAACATATGACTTCAGGGCTGACTCCAGTAATTAGTTTCTACTTAAGTCTTAACGTTGTACTGCGCACTAATCCGCCCCTCTGTCCACAGGCTCCACAATCAATTATAGGGAGCCGACATGTGCAACTACTCTCCTTTTTAGTGGAGCGACTCGTCTCTCTCTGGCTGCCTGTTGTTTCCCCCTCAAGTGTAACTGTGGATGCCGGAAAGGAGAAAGGCGACATCAGATCGGCATGGATGCACTGTAGCTTTCAGAAGGCGTTTATGTTTCCGGGGCTAGATATCGACGTTGCTTTGATAACACAGCTTCGGCTGTCAAAGATGCACTAAAGAGAGAAAAATTGCACAGAATAATTTTCATGCCAAGCGAGGTCGAAGCTACTTCCTAAGCTTTTGAAATCTAAACCTATTAGTATGGCAGCTCAATATGTCTCACTTTGTCTTTCTTTTTTTCCTCTATTCCACCACATTAAAATTCCTCAGAGGTTTTGCACAAGTAATGATTTCATTTTTTTTTGGTCAAGAAGAAGACTTGTCTTTTTCTGTAGTGATAAGAGATATGTTAATACAAAATAATTAGCTGAGTGGTTCTTGCGATGGCCTGACTGCTTTTTTTTTGTTGCAGTTTTCGGTTTTCAGACTTCAGACAGGAACAGTAGTGGCATAATGAAGCCACCATTTCCCCCTCATTAAAACTGTAGAGAGTACAAGTAAATGTTGGCAAATCTCGCCAGAGGACGTTGTTCATGGCGGTTTGGCCACGGTACAATCACAGCGCTTCCACCAACTACAACACTAACTTTTCCACTCGCTTTAGTCAGTCCTGAGAGTCACAAGAAACGTTCCTGGCTCTCTGCATGTCAAAGTCAGATGTAGTTAGATGTAGACTTACTGACTGACACGGAAATGGAAGAAAAAAGTTTGTAAAAGCAATTGGAGAAGATACTGAGTTCGAAAGTACTCTAACCGCACTCTGAAAATTGGTTCTTTGTTTTTTTCTTCTTTAAAAAAAAGGGGGGGGAATAGGGTGAGGTCTTGAAACAGTTCCAGCTCACCTCTTCCAGGAGTTTCAGGAGTGTTGACAGCTCTTTCTCTTTAAAAAAAAAATTCTCCACTTGCTATTCTATTGCTAGAAGCTGACTTGCATCAGTTGATAGTTCCCCTGTTTCCTGAGGGTGTCCTTACAGTGAAGAGAGTGGGATCGCGGGGCACTCATTTTTGCAGTGGTTTTGCTTTAGTTTTAAGTGCAGAGTGAGTGACCTTCAACCCTTTGAGTGGAGCAGCCACTGTTGCCTCTGGCAGAAACAAACATGGCTGCCACCACCCACACCCACTGTGGCAGTGTTTTTTTCCTCAGATTCCACACTGAGCCGAGTTGGAAGTTTGATCAAGTTCGTTACAAGTTCGATCAAGTTCGTTACAATAGCTGGACAAATGGAAATAAAGCAGAATAAAATCTCATGACTGAAAATGTAATGATGATATATAAGGGACCAGTCGAAATTTACATAAGGGGGGGTATGGAGGAAAATAGGGGAGGGTCATGCCTTTCTAATTTTGGTCCAAGGGAGGGTCAGCTAATTTTACTTTGAATCCAAGGGAGGGTCATGCAATTTTGAATTGATAAAATAGTCCGTTTTTTATATACCTTTTTAGTACAGCAGAACAGTGGTCAATGACCCCTCTCCATTTCAAAGGATACAAAGAATTCAAATCAAGTAACACCTTGTCTATTTAGAATCAATGACGGTCGTTAACAAGCCATCAACGCACAGCGAGTGTGAACGACCCAGTCAAATCTATTCAGCGTCTTAACGATGGTGGTTGAACAATTAAGCAAAACTTCAACAGGCGTTATTGGAGAGATGCATTATAAATAGGCTTACTATAACTGGATATTCATAATCATTTGAAGTAATTCTGTGCATGTGATTAATGTGTGGATCTATATGGACAGTTGTGTATAGATGCCTAGCTCCACAAGTAAAACCAGAAGCATCAGGCCATAATTGATAGCCTAATTTGTTTTATGTAGGCAACAGTGTAGTTGTAGTCACTGTAGTTGATAATTAAAAGGGCAGAGTGACAAAAGTTTTAAACTACTGGTTACCAAATATTCAACTTTCTTCAATCTGACCAGGATTCAATGGGTTTCCCGAGAACACTATCCATTCTGCTACCACTACTACAGATACACTGTGCATTTAGCAAGACTGACTACACTACAGCAATGTTCTAATCAATGTGGAAAGCAAAACATTGGACATATCAGTTTTAAATGTCATGTTGTATTTGATGGGGAGGGTTAGGGGTGTCAAGAATTTCACAATACGATACATGATGTTGGGCATGATATCGATATGATATATTATTAATGTTATTTTCTCATGTATCATCAACATTGGCCATCATCTTATAAATAACGTTATAAAGCAAGTTAGAAACAATTACAAAGTGCTTTGTACACACAAATAAATACATTTGTGCAAGCTTAATGGAGAAGTGAAGTTCTCACTAACTATAAACCCATTGTTTCAGAGGACAGATAGACACTAATATAACAAATATAATATAAGACTGCATAACTATAAATTCCACAAACCTCATATTTTTGTCATCTGGACTTTACAAACCAAGTGCAGCGTAGTTATTTCCAACAGCTAAAAAACATCTATAATACCAGATACAGTATAATACAATCTTAGATTAGATGTAGGCCTATTTGAGAGTGCAGATGCATGTCACATTAACGAGCGTCAACGAGCATCAGCTGACACACAACACCTCCCCTCTGCAGTGCTTTAAACTGAAAGTGACTGACTGGAGTCTGTTTCATTTCTCTCCAAAATACCTTGAATATGATGGAGGACATGATTAATAATTACTATGATTATGATAAGCTTTACATTTCATATCATACAGTAAAAACTCCTAACTTTCACCGGCAAAAAAAAAGAAAGTGTTTTTTTTGTATTAAAAAAACAATTAAAAAAATATTACGATACAGTATGACATCATGACAATACCTATCATCACATTTTAATACCACGATAGGCTATATCGTGACACAATATATCGTGACACTTCTAGGCGGGGAGGGTTACTCTTTTTTTTGTAATCACTTGGGGAGGGTCATTGATTTTTTTTTTTTGTCAAAGGGAGGGTCATGGCATTTTAGATCAGGGCACATACATTTCCTCCATGCCCCCCCTTATGTAAATTTCGACTGGTCCCTAAGGAATAGGGATTATCATTCTAAATGTTGTTGCTGTTCTACATACAGCTAACCAGATGAAGAAATCACAGATTGAGGCTTAATTTAACCTTTGCTTTTATGACATTTCTGAGACCATTCATGTTTATGGAAGATGCTTCAGAACACGTATCCTATGGCTAATTTGACCACTTCAAATACTCTTTCATCTTAAAATAACTAGTAACCGAAACATGACGCGAAACATGACGCGCTGCAACGTGTTGTGAGCTTGTAGATCTGCATTGCTCGGTGCGCGACATGCTTCTATAGAAGACATGCTTGGCTTCTATGGAATCCAAATGACTGAAATCAGCCGTGGCGACTGAGAACTTTAATCCATGAACATAACGTAGAGTATGTGAAACGCAGAGATGAAGATTTATCACAATACCTGACTCTGATTTGTGACACAATCGGGAACGCATCTGTGTCATTTTAGATTTGAGCTATAACCATTATTCTATACTTTGGCTATTAAAAACAAGGGAACCAGGGGACCAGGTACTGCCAGACCCCTAGTGGTTGAAATCTGAATGGCCGGAAATCTGAATGGTTTCTAAACTACGTCACGCTAAGCTTGGCCAATCAAAGAGAGGGACATGTAAGAAAACGTTTTCGTCCATATATGGACGAAAACTATAGCAAAAGGGGACCGACAAAGCCTCATGTAGGCCCGACCCCCTGGGTCTGGCAAATAGCAGATCTACAAGTTCATAGCGCCGCGCTACGAGCTTGTAGATCTGCTATTTTTTTTAATAATAATAATAATAATAATAATAATAATAATAATAATAATAAACTTTATTTGTATAGCACCTTTCATGACATGAAATGCAGCTCAAAGTGCTTTACAGAGCAAGAATACAATTACAGTTAGAACCAATTTAACAATAAAGCAAACAAAAATAAAATAAAATAAAATAAAAGCAGTAAAATGCAGTAAAATGCAGTGGCCCTCGCCACTACACAACTACAACACAAATGGATATAACTTAAATGTAGTGGCCACTGTCCTCTACAACACAGCTAAAGAAATATCCACACTTCACACAATTGCCAATATTACATGTGTACCTTGTGTACCTTAGTAATATATCTTCACACAATTGTCAATATTACACCTTAGTAATATATTTTCACCATGTTTACCACGTGTACCTTAGTACCTTAGTAATATATCTTCACACAATTGTCAATATTACACCTTAGTAATATATTTTCACCATGTTTACCACGTGTACCTTAGTACCTTAGTAATATATCTTCACACAATTGTCAATATTACATTGTGAAAATGTGTGCAAATCTTTGAATATATATATATTTTTAAGCGAACATTTGTAACTCAAATCTTTGCTTCTGGGGGTTTTTTTATGTACACATTTATACTTCTACATCAATCTACAAGCTATGGCTATTCAAAAATAGCCATAGCTTGTAGATCTGCTATTTTTGAAAAATCCCTGGCACAAAATATTTTTGAGATGGGGGGGGGGGCATGAAAAAGTTCTCAAACTTGAAGAAGTTTGAGAACCACTGCTGTATGGTATGCTCTCCCCAAAGCCTCCTCCTCCTTTGGGAAATGTAGTCCATCCTCTTCCTTCCTCTCTGGCAGCTGCTTCACCTCTTGGTTCCTCCCCCCTTGCTATGCCAGTCCTCTCCTCTCCTCTCCTCTCCTCTCCTCACTGTACCCTTGTGTGCACTCAACTAACTACCCTAAGCCCACTCTTTCTCTTTCTCTCTTCTACTCTCTACGTCGTAGAGGGAGAAGAACAGTATTCCTTCCCTAATCTGGAGAGGAGTGCAAGAGAAGGTTAACGTTAAAGGAGTAGTTCACCCACAAAATTACTCAATTACACACCCCATGAAGCATTGAATTCATGGTGATTGTTTTGTTTTTATTGCTTTCCTAAGCCAATAATTTGATAACCGGTGGCCTCTCCGGTAGGAGACATAAAGAGTCTCTTTTGAGTCAATAAAAAATTTGGAAGCGATAAAACCAAAAAAGCTCTCCATGAATTCAATGTTTCATGGGGTGTGTAATTGATAGAAAATAAGTCCTGTTTTGGGTGAACTATCCCTTTAAGTTTAAGTTATACTTCATTATGCCCTTGGGGAAGTTGGTCCTCTGCCTTTGACCCATCCTAACTACTTAGGAGGAGTGAAAAGCCACAGCCACAGCCCAGCACCCGAGGACCCACTCCAATTGTAATGCCAGTACCTTGGTCAAGGGCAATGGCAGGTATTAACTGTATGTACCTATTGCATACATGTATTCTGGTGTGGGAGGAAACCGGAGTTCCCGGAAACCCACGCAAACTCCACACAGAAAAGAGGCCTTCTTGCTGTGAACAGGGCTAACCGTGGCACAGGGGAGGAGATAGCGAGAGAGAAGGTGCGGTGGTGAAGACAATGAGAGCATTGTTTCTCCCTCCTGGTCTCTCTCTCTCTCTCTCTCCCCATCCCCACCGCCTCCCATCTTCTAGTCTAACCGGTGGCTGGCTATTGTCAGCTGGCTCTGAGGGGAGAGGGAGACAGCTGGGGAGGAGAGCAGCAGCGGTATCGACTGGTTCCAGTCTCCCAAGAGCAGGGGTGATTTTCAGCTAAATTGGCCGATTATGCGGATTAATTAAGAACATTAAGAGTGTTGTAATTTGCAACTTGGCATCTGTTGTCGGGCGGGGGTGGTGGTATAACTTTGTTTCGCTGGCGAGCCACCCTTTTTTACGAGTGAACCCGACGAGGCCGGTATATGTTGAGCTTTGATCGTTTAGTGTAATTGCTTCCTTTTATTTCCCCTCTTTATCGCTCAGACTCGGTGATGTGTCATAAACTATACACTACCTATACTTGGCAGACAGAGACAGAAAGAAAGATTGCTCTCTAGAACGAGGCAGAGAACGACAAACAAAAACTAGATGAAGGGAAAAGGGAAACATTTATAGTAGCTTATGTTGAGCAGTGGTGTAAAGTAACTGAGTGCATTTACTCAAGTACTGTACTTAAGTACAATAAAAAAAGAAATAAAGAAAAAGCTCAGACAAATAGTGGAAATAGCGGATCTACAAGCTCACAACACTTTGTGTACTTGATCTGCTCTTTTTTCCCTCTGTGGGCTTTTTTTTTGCTAATCTTCCCCCAGAATAGGGATGCTATGGGTTCAAATGGTAAAAAAATATATATTATGAATTCCTATCACACAAACATTTAGCCTGTAGTAACTTTGAGGACCCTCTGTTGAAAACCCATGAGCTAGTCGATATCTCACAGCAGAGCCATGTATGGTACTGTACCGGATACGTACGTATTATCTCTATTTTTATGGAAAAATTGTGTCATGAATTTGGGGGAAATTATGAAACACGCAATAATGCTTTCTCCTCCATGACTCCAAAGGTGTGATTTAATCTCTGGTGTATTTAATGGTGAGCAGAAAATTAGGTCAAGTGTTGGAATAATTGGAACTGCGCCAAATATCCCTATAGGGGAAAGCAACCAGCACAATGCAATTTTGTCAGTGATCACCAGTGGTGGAAAAAGTACTAAAAATGTTTTTACTTAAGTAAAAGTATCAATACTGCAATGCAGAAATACTCTGTTGTAAGTAAAAGTCTGGTAATCGAAATGTACTTAAACTACCAAAAGTAGAGTACTCATTATGCAGAATGTCCCGTTTCACAAGTTTTCAAATGTGTAAAATGTATAAAATCCTTTGAAAATTGCAGATCTACAAGCTCACAATGTGTCGCATCGCAACACATTGTGAGCTTGTAGATCGCTATTTTCAAATGTATATAGGGCTTAAGTGGTTAATGCATGTTCTGTAACAATATTCAAAATCTAAAAGTAACTAGTAAGTAAAGTTTTCAAATAATTGTAGTGGAGTGAAAGTACAATATTTGCCTCTGACAATCTCTGTCTCTGATGTAGTGGAGTACGTAAGTAAAATAACTGAAAATTGGAAATACTCCAGTAAAGTGAAAGAAAATACCTCAAAATTGCACTTAAGTGCAATACTTGAGTAAATGTACTTAGTTACTTTTACGCCACTGGTGATCACGTGAAGGAAGCTTTACGTGGCCCAATCGATCCAGTGCAGTCTGGGGCCTCAGCACGTTGTCAATATGTTGTGGCAGTCTCTTACCTCTCCCTATATACGTGCTGATCAATGTGGCGTGTGCTCGTAACACGCAGAGGCTGACTTATCTCACACGAACAGTACCTCCCTGCTCGCCTCGGATCGAATTTCAAATTGGGCCCTCTCTCCTCCCCTGCACACCGACCCTAATAGGCATTCGGATTAACATGTGCAATACAGTGGGGACCATCTCTGACCATGAAAGAAAGTAGTTTTTTAGCACAGGAAGGATCGAGAGAATTCAATCTGGAGTCCAATCTTGTAATCTCTGACCTGGACGACACCGTGCTGCAATACGATGATCAGGAGGATCACAGGCTTCAGTCCACTAACTATAGTATACAGTATGTCTTAATATCCGGTTTTGAAACATTTATATGAAGCTGTTGAGCTGTTGAACCGTGACATTGACAACAGCATCTCCAGTAGCAGAGACGTTATATTGTCAGATGATGGCCTTTAGTGCAGGTGTTGAGGTTCATGCAAAACACTCAGATGCCGCTGTGATATTCTAATTTGAAACTGTGAAGATAACCTCCAAAGATGTTATATTATCCAATTAGGAAAGTTGTTTGTTTCTCAATATACATATTAACCCATTTAAACCTGGAACACCTAGTATATGTTGCTATACCTTTCAAACATAGCTGTTGCTATACAGTATATATAGCAACATATATATTTTTTGATTTTTTTTTTTTAAATTAAAATCAGTTTTTCAGAAGGCGCTTTTAGAATCGGCCTCAGGTCTAAGGGTTAAAACAAAACTCAAAAAACACATTACATTCTTATTATTCTTTAGTACATGTAGTGGATATTATTTCATATTAGTCTTCCTGTGAATATTTATGATGATTTTCGCTCATCTCATCTAGGTAATAGTGGGCTGCCTTTGTATTATTATATATATTTTTTTAAACATGGCTCATGTCGTTATGTAAATGATATAATTTCCAGTATTTATCTGCATGTGAATACATATTAAGGTGCACTATAAGTCTAAGCTTGTATTCGTTGCTTTTATTAGACAGGAATCACTGAGATATAGGAGTGAGCCTAATGCACAGTATTGTAATGCTACAGCAGTTAACCTCACACAGGCTCCTCATAATCGCCATGCCTTCACAGTATATTATACATTATAGTGTCTCGTTTCAGAGGCACTGTCTCCACACAGAAACAGCAAATCCCAATGTCCTAGTTGTCGAAGCAGTCTACCCAGTCCTCATAAACTACGTTTTATGGCCAGCTCCCCACAGGGCAATGGAGATAAGTATGCAAGGATTCCTAGCTAGGTCAATATGACATGTTCCCACTGCGTGGCACTGGCTCAACTCCACTCTATACTCACCTTTTTTGGGGGGTTTTCCATTGGGCAAATGTAGTACCAAGTACCTAGTAACAGTGGTGTAAAATAACTAAGTACATTTACTCAAGCACTGTACTTAAGTACAATGTTGAGGTACTTCTACTTTACTGCAGCATTTCCAATTGTCTCTATTTGCTTTACTCCACTACATCTCAGAGGCAAATATTGTACTTTTACTTGACTACAATTATTTGAAAACTTTAGTTACTAGTTACTTAGCAGATATAAATTATTACATTGTAAAACATACATTAACCACTTTAGCCCTATTTTATACCTAGGCTATTTAAACATAGCCGATCTACAAGCTCACAACGTGTCGCATCGCGACGCGTTGTGAGCTTGTAGATCTTCTTTTTTTAAACATTTTAGTACTTTTCATTTTGGTACTTTCAGTACATTTTGATACAGATACTTTTGTACTTTTACTCAAGTACATTTTGAAATCCGGACATTTACTTGTAACAGAGTACTTCTACATTGCAGTATTGATGCTTTTACTTAAAGAGGTGGTGCCACGGTTTTGCACTTTTTCTGTTTTTCATGTGTCTATGAGGTTGATAGAACTTCATTAAGCCCCCTGGTGGTGTTTTTATGTTGTTTTATGTCTTCTCTGACTATTTTGAGTTTCTACCTGGAGGCTGAAACCTTGAGGGTCAAACGTGCCAATAGAGAAACAGCGCTTTAGTGACATAGTAAAAACATACCCTCCTCCTCATTATCATAACACAACCATAATACCTGATGATTATGTTTTAGGGGGGGGGATCACTGAAAATCACGGCACCCCGTCTTTAAGTAAAACATTTTAGTATTTTTTTCCACCACTGCCTAGTAACAAAAAGTAACAGGTATTACTTTTTGGTATCACCTCCGTCAAGTTTCCAAATGAGCTGATGCAATACCAAAAGGAGACGTGAAAGCACTGCAGACTACCTAAGGTCAGAGCGAACCATCAACTCTGTATACTGAATGGAAGCTCCCAACTATTGTTTAAAAACTTTTTAAGCTATCCATTATAAATGTGAAATTAATCCAATATATCGAGCTGGATGGTCTGTTTCTTCCCAGACAAAGCCACCATTGTTCTCTTGTGCCCTCTTGCACAGAGGGCTGGATGTCGCTATGAAAACCAACTACATTGATCCATCTGCAGAGGAAAACAAAGTACTTGGTACCAAAAGCGGCTAGAGTCGAGTAGAGTTGAGCAGCAAAAGCACCAAATCCCTAACAATCCTTTCTGATTGCTTTTTGTTTTCCAATTTGGCTTGTCTGCTGCATTGTGAGTGCAACCAATATGCCATTGGTTCACAAAGTGGGATCGCAAAGACTTCCTTGAAGGGTTCCAAATGGACCCTTATACAGGTCTGTAACTCTGAGAGTGTGCAGATGGAGCCAAAGCGTACCTTATGGGTCCAGTTGGTTCCATTATGTACACTCTCAGAGTTATGGGGGCCCTTCATATTAAAGAATTTGAGAACCAGTGCAATATGCATTACAAACATCATACCTCATCCTAGTCAAACTCCCCCTATTAGATTAGATGTCCTATTATCCACAAGGGAACACCGTTTTGCTCGGGTCAATGCATACATTCAAGACAATACATAAATATACACCACAATTAAAACACCCAGCAAAGTACTTCAATTATATAAAAGGTACGCCTACCTAATTCAAAATTTAAAAGGGTCTTTAAAAGAAAGCAATGTCCTCTCCACACTTGTGGAATGCCCATAATGTGTTTGTGTATGCTTTCGTGTGTGTGTGTGTGTGTGTGTGTGTGCATGTGTGTGTGTGTGTGTGTGTGTGTGTGTGTGTGTGTGTGTGTGTGTGTGTGTGTGTGTGTGTGCGTGCGTGCGTGCGTGCGTGCGTGCGTGCACGCGAACCACATACGTCACATAGCACAATTATACTGGTCTTATACGAGATATCCTGTGATAATGAATACAAGGACCGGCCCGGAAGGCACATAACAGTTGTCAGTGTGCTATAGCTGAAAACCCCAGACAGACGTTCTATTCCCAGACAGAAACAACCTGGCTGCCACACGCTGACTGTTAGCAGGTAATGGCAATACTGTGTCATCCAGAGGGACAGGGAGATCCTGATGCAATAGGAGAGCAAACACACATGCATGCTGACAGGCAGAATCTCACAGGAATGCACACACTGATATAGCTGGTCTCTCTCTCTCCCTCTCTCTCTCTCTCTCTCCCTCCCTCTCTCCCTCTCTCCCTCTCACACACACAGTTGTTCTTCTTTATCCATCAGTCGATGATGACCATGGCACGTCCCATTACACTGGGATTTTGTGAGTTCACAGATGGCTGAACAGCCCATGTCTTAGTCCAGGATTCTCCGTGGCACACTGGACAAGCCAGGGAGGCTGTAGAGCTCTGAGGTACACAGGCCACAAGTCCTTCCTTGGTAGATTTATGCCGCTGTCTCGTTAACACAGCACCTGCTTTCACAGGTGCACCATCCTATGAAACCATCCTCGACCGTTCTTCTCCAGGCAGCTCGGCCCTGAGCTACAGTAAGGGTTTCCAGCTTTTTAAAGTCACTTCCTAAGCACTTCAAGGAGGCTTTCAGGGTAACCTTGTACCACTTTTCCGGAAATAAAACTTGTTTTGGCGGTCTTCTGCAGGGCATTCTGGGCACATGGCCAGTTCATCTGAGCTGTGCCTTCACAAGCAGGAAGGGAATATTGGCCATGCTGAGGGCTTCCGTCCGATCACTTGATCCTCTGCAGTTTCCTCTGAGACTGAGACAGCTCAGGTGGACACGGTTCAACTCCCCGTCATGGTGCTGGTACATTGTCCAGGCTTCACACCTGAGTTGTACAGCCTGGTTGCCAGTTTTGTCTCCTGCTTGATGCCAGTCCTTTCCCATACCGAGTCAGGTAGATGTCCAGAGCCTGCAGCTGGCCGTGACAAGCCTCATGTTAATTTCATCATCAGACAGAATAGGCCTACTACTCAAGGTAAGTAAACTTGTTGTGTTCCAAGGGATCTAACGTTATAATTTAGTCACAAGCTCATGTTCACTTTTCATTGGTTCAATATTTATAAAACCCACAGACAGACTTAACCACTTTCACTTTCAAAAGTTTCAAAAATAGCAGATCCACAAGCTCACAACGCATGACGCCATTGTGAGCTTGTTGTAGTATGATGAAGTAGTAGGGCATTAATTTACAAAAAATATGGAGAAATGGAGGTTTCTGCCCGACAGCAACGATATAAAGATCAGCCCCTTGTTCTTGGCATTTCCCCTGCAGCTGCCGGCCAGTAAATAGCATGTTAATGGTTCTGTGGTCTTTTCTGAAACAACACTGACATTCAGGCAGCAGACCCACGTCTAGGTGGACAATTAAGACTGCTCAGAGGGATTCTCGCCAATATTTTGCCAGCAATTGATAGACATATGACCATAGGTTATTTTCCTCCCACATTTAGACATTATGCTAATTCCCCTTGAACAATGAACTGCAACTCAGTTCCTGTTGCTGCTAACCCCCACTTGTTGTTCTTGGAATGGAGTAGACAAGGAGTCGTCCAGCTGGTCCTTTTCACATGACAGTGAAGAGTTTCACTGGGAGGGCGTAATGCGTATGGAGGAAAATGCTACACAAGCCCCTGACAGATTCCCACCCGGGAACACTGTTAATTGTGTATGATGGAGTGCCCGCACCCAAGCCAGAGGCACCGTGTAGAAATCGAACCGCAGTCTCGACAGTGGCGGGCGAGTAATTTGCACCTGTGCTACACCCAGATGCTCTGTCTTTCCTGGTTTCCCCTTTGGAAGTTCGAACAGCAAGGGTTTACTTCAACTTGCCTTGAAGTAAGTTTTGTAATTGCCTCCTAATTTATGCTTGATGCATGGCTGGTTGAGGATTGCACTGAAGTGCTCAACTCACATGGCAAGTACTTTGTCATTCTCTGTGAGTATAGTCCGGTTGCTTAAGACCAGATTTTTGAAAAATGTGGACACGGCTGACAGAAGCGCCAATTTTTTTTTACATGTTCTCCATCACCATAAGTTTCATTTTGGAAGGGGAGCCACGTCATCAAGATGGCAGAAGGTGGCCATCTTGGATTTCATGGCCACCATGTAATATCTATAAGTGCCAATATCTCAGCTTCCAAGCCACTTAGAAAGTCAATCTTGGTGTCAAAATATATGTTTTTTGGGTCAAGGAATTCATTAAAGCTATTGAGAATATCAACAAGTGACTATATCTGCCAAGATGTGAACATTTGGTTCATTCTGGCAATATATCTACACAACTTTGTATGCCTCGGCTAGATTATGCACATCATATTGGTATGATTTGTATTTAGCTTGACATATCTGACTCTTTGTTATTTCCTATTTATTTTCAAAAGAAAGGAAGCAAGTGTTGAACCGCCTTCAATTGTTGCCTTCACTTGGTTTGCTCCAGCAGTCTGCATGTAACTACTGCAGAACTTTGACAGAGTTGCATACGTGGAAACTGTGATAAGAAAGGCTGCAGCAGAATAGTTATCTGAAGGGTTCTGGAGGTGCAGTGGAGCTCACCAAGAATCCCTCAGCAAGTGGATGATCGAAGGGCCCAAACAAGCACAACTCCTAATACAGTTTGAGCAGGAGTATAGCAAAAGGTTATAAACAACAACACCATGAAGAAGTAATGTTTACACAAAAGACATTCAAAGAGTAAGCACTAGTGTTGGTACACACCATCAGTTGGATGGGCAATCTGTTCCTAGATGATACCCACAAGCATGAAATGTGATTGACGAGTCAGTAGTTAACAAAGTCTGCACTGTGGAATCAGTGGGCAGAGATCTGTACAACAAGTACCTTAAGACAGTGATCAGGGACCGCAGACACTCCATTCATGAGCCCATCAAATAGAACTCACTCACTCTCTTCAGATGCCCAACACCCAAGACCAAGCAGACAGGGCAGATCTCAATGTTGAAGGATGATGTGGTGGCACTCTTCTCCGGATTATATATAGCCATGCAACACAGAGAGGGGGGCATGAGCACCTTCTTTAATCATGAAAACCATCCATGCCCTCCCTCTCTGTCTGACAGAGGGAAACTACGGCTGGGAAATAAGTCAAAAGCTCTTCACTTTATTCTCGGGGAAGATTGCATTAACTGCCTGGCCAGAGGGCAAGCTGGTCTCCATCACATCTGGCATCACAGTGGTCGGCACAGACACCAGCCACTCCATGCCGCCATGTAACCACGAAGAGGCCGACACCAGGATAGTGATTCACCTGCTTGATGCCCTGGAACATGGCTGTTCTACCTGCTTGATACACACTGTGGATACGGATGTTGTCGTTATCCTCATCGGCAAGTTCCATGCCCTGCTCACCAAGAATCCAGCTGCAGACATCTGGGTTGCTTTTGGCACTGGCAAGAACTACACCTATGTTCATATAAACACCATCTGCCATGCTCTGGGCAAAGACAAGTCCACAGCATTTCCCATCTTCCACTGTTACACAGGCTGTGACACAACATCAGCATTCTGCGGGAAAGGGAAGAAGTCAGCATGGGTGGCGTGGAAGTCCTACCCTGAGGTCACCCAAGCCTTCAACTACATGGCAGAAAATCCATACACTTCAATGACCATAGATGCCCAACACTTTCAGCTTCTTGAGCGTTTCACAGTCATCATGTATGATAAGACAAGTGATTTGGAATCTGTCAATGAAGCACGACGAGAGTTGTTCTGCCAGAAGAACAAAACGATGGAACACATTCCACCAACGCAAGATTCACTGTTGCAACACGTGAAGCGAGTTGCCTACCAGTCTGGGATCTGGGCCACGTCTGAACTGGCCCAGCAGCCGACACCCAGTCCAGAAGGATGGGGATGGACATTGGATGACAACAACCAGGTCTGGCTTCCTGTGTGGAGCATTCTACCGATGGCGTCAAAAGCCTGCAATGAACTGGTCAAGTGCGGTTGTAAACGTGGTTGTGGTGCAAGGTGCTCATGCAAGAAGGCACACTGGAATTGCACAGATCTTTGCAGTTGTCAATATGACAGATAATTTGAATGTCAATTCACTTCATGCTCCATTTTCTGTGTCTGACTGCTAACCGAGTTGAAAATTATGTAAATATGTTGCTAGAATGACCATATTTATTTGATCTTGGCACAAATAAACATCTAGTGGTATTCTCAATAGCTTTATTGCATTCCTTGACCCAGATAATGTATATTTTGACACCAAGATTGACCTAAGTGGCTTTGAAGCCGAGATATTGGCACTTATAGATATTACATGGTGGACATCTTTGAAATCCAAGATGGCCGCCTTCTGCCATCTTGATGACGTGGCTCCCCTTCCAAAATGAAACTTATGGTGATGGAGAGCATGTAGAAAAAATGTGGCGCTTTTGTCAGCTGTGTCCACATTTTTTTGTTAACAGCCCTGACTAGTAGTGTTGGGCCATCTATCTGCATTCAGGAAAGGTGAAGAGTGTTGTGGACCATAGACCTGCTCGACTGCATAATAGAAGCACAGAAAGCACGCACGCGCACGTGCACACGCACACGTCAAAAGTAAACGTATGTAGCTCATTCCTTTATATCAGCCTTATATGTGAGGACACACACAATGATACACTTACATTGCAAACAGATGCCCCTCATGTTATAAAAATGAATCCCCCACTGATGCAGTTTGTTGTTGGACACAGTTGGAACACTTTCATTCGACTTGTGATCTAACGTTTTTTTAAAGCTATTTTTAACATCACTGTCCAAGACTTCAGGTCGGCTGATGTTTGTAAATGTAATTGAGTATGACGGCCTGCCACGATTGTACCGCAGACAATGGTTCTGCTGTCAACAGGAGGATATTACATTGAGCCAGAGGAGGCTGTGAAGATGTATCTTCTCTTAACTAAAACAAATTTTTCCCACAGAAAGGAGGTGTCGACATTGCCGACATTTCCCCCTTTTTCTCCTTTGTACATGTAGTGTTTTGTATTTGTTGTTGAGATGTATTATTGTGATATTTCTATGCTAATGATGATTATGTAGGACCACAATGGAAACAAGTCCCCGGGACTCTTTCACGTTATCCTTTTAGCCTGAATGTCTGACTGTACCTTGTGGTGTTTACATTTCTGACTAAGAAAGTATTCAATCAATCATTCAAACCCACCCTCTTTTACTCAGTGTACAAACTGTCAGAGCATCATTACTGCAGTTCCGTCATCTTTTATATGTACTGTATATCACACTGCCATGATATCTCAAATTGAAACAAAGGGGGCAATGGTTTCCTTTGTTTGTTAGTGAGCCTCTTCAGCGCTGCACCATAATGTTATTTTTAACTACTTTCAACCTGGCGTCCCTATTTTGGGGCATGCCATTCTAAGCAACATCTACTGCAAAATAGGGCTTAAGTGGTTAATGCTGATGCAACATTGGAAATAACTAGGGTGCTGGTGGCGCAGGGCACTGTTGGCAGATTTTGCGAGAGAAATAAGCAACCAGGTCTATGAAAACAAGACCAAAAGAAGTGACTAGGCTACATGAGCACTTTAAACCTATATACATTGGCTATTTGAAAACAGCCGATCTATGAGCTCACAACGCGACGCGCTGTGAGCTTGTAGATTGGCTATTTTCCAGAACAATCTTGGGGGAAAAGAGAGACACGTTTTAACAACACAAATCTGGTACGGGGGTCCCTGTCACAAAATATTTTCAGATGGGGATACGCGGACAGTTAAACTACATTTTCATGTGTTCTCAAACACATGAAAATGTTTGAGAACCACTGGTTTAAACAACATTTAGGAAGCAAGCCCAAATAAGCGACTACACTTTAGAAACAAGCCCAAAAAAACGCAACCCGCAACTGTACCAATATTTACAAGCGACTTTACAGAAAAACAAGCCCAAAGTCGCAGCGGCAGTGGCTCAGGAGTAGAGTGGCCGGTAGAGCGGCCGTATGGGAAACGCAAGGTTCCCAGTTCGATCCCGGGCTCCCCCAGAGTTAGTGTTGAAGTGTCCTTGAGCAAGACACTGAACCTCTAATTGCTCCCGATGAGCAGGTTGGTGCCTTGCATAGTTTCCTCCGCCATCGCTGTATGAATGTGTGTGTGAATGGGTGAATGTAATGCACAATCTATGTAAAGCGCTTTGGATAAAGGTGCTGTATAAATGCACCATTTACAATTTACCATTATAAGCGCGACATGGCAACACTGGCGGAGGGGTACATTTCCTGCAGATCATCGCGAGGACTGAGGGTTTGAATCCTCCATGGTGCCTCTTGCTTAATTGGAGCGTAATTGGCCGCGTTTGTGAAAGCCAGGCGGGGAGGGAGGGTGGTCTTTGACGCTGCCCCAGCAACGCCTACAGCAGCCTAAAGCATGTTTACACACACAAGCATGCGGGGAATCTGGGAATTGGCACGACGACTAAATGGGGAGCAAAGGGGAAAAGTAATTGGCTACTCTAAATTAATTACAACAATATATCTTCTCTGCAGAGATTTGTGTTGGAGCACAGACGACACAGATCCGAGTCAGAAGGGTAAAGGTGTTGACGATAGCTACTTAGAATGAATGGATTTAGCTTAAGAGCAGTGGGTAGACACGCTCCGCTCTCCCACCCTTTGATTGCAATCATTCAACACTTATGTTCCGTTTCCTCCACTTGAATGTGAGGCCAGCCATCATGTATCCAATCGGCGCTCAGATTGAATCCATTAGCTGTCAATTTTCCCAGGGCTGATGGAGTCACAGGTTGTCGGGGGAAGCCGAGCTGTGAACTGCAGAGCGTAGATGATGGATGACCTGTAGGGTCACAAAGTAGTAATGAACTCTTCATGCTGTCAGCACAAAACTCTAAATGCCTGAGGCACATTGACGTATCTTGTATTTTCTTTTACAGGTTACGTATAAATTCCCCGTATTATTTAATGTGTGACTGATGTCAGTGATGTAACTAAGGGCATTTACTCAAGTACTGTACTTAAGTACAATTTTGAGATACTTATACTTTACTTTGCTATTTCCATTTTTAGTTACTACTTCTACTCCCCAACATCTCAGAGGCAAATGTTTTACTTTTTACCCTGCTACAATTATTTGACAGCTTTAGTCACTTTGCACTTTGCAGGTTCAGATTATTAATACAAAACATACAGATGTGGCATTCCAAAGTTTCAGAGACCCTGCTACTTCAGTAGAACATCAGTGAATTATCCGAGCATTGTTGTCATGGACAAAGGGGAGGGGATTTGCCAAGTTTGAAATGGTGCCAGGTGCGAATTGGCCTCTTTTCACACTAGGCAAATCAGGCACGATAAAGGGGAGAAAAAAAGGCTTTACATGAAAAAGGTCAGGGAAAGTGAAGATAAGTGTGAAGAGGTCAGATGTCATGACTGTACATTACCCACATTAGAAAATAGCTGGTCACAACAGAGCTAGCTTTTTACTTTCTTCTTCACCACTGACTGATGTAATAACACCATCTGAAGACAACTCAACCAATATTGTGAAATGTCCTTATTTTATATAATTTACTCACTTGGAACTCTCACCTCTGTTTCTGAGGAAACTTTACTAGTCACTAGACATCTATAATTCCCACTAAAAAGAGCCCAATATTCAAACATAACGATGTTCTATTTTTGCTCAGTAGTGTGACTTTGTGACTACACCCATAGGGTGTAGGTGTCATTCTGCCCATTGGCTGCATCATTTGACAAGAACATCCCCATCAGATTATGACAGACCAAATTAGACTCAATTAAAAAATATATATGCAAATCACAAGGATGTCCAAATCCAGGACATCTAAGTAGGTCAGTTGCACCAATGATTTAAAACAGAAGTGCCAACAGTTAAGGAAATACATTATAGATAGCATAAGCTGTGGCGTAGCGCAAAATCGCGGGGCCCCAACGCAAGGACGGCGGGGGCTTTCGCATACGGTGCGGTATACCCAGCATACCGCACCGTGTGCTGGATACGGTGCGGTAAATGCCCCCCCCCCCCCCCGTGCGTCGCTTGCTACCCCTCCGCTACGCCACTGAGCATAAGGGAATAACAAAGGGAAAATTTTCAGTAAGTCAGCTTGAGTCCCAAAAGATAAAGTTGTGTTTTTGTTTTGTTTTTCAGAAAAAGTTAGATGTTTGATTTTGAAAAGCTTTTGAATATATACATTTTTAGTGGTTAAGTCACTTTTGACAGTCCTCCGACATCTAGCAGGGAAAAAGATTGACTTGAAGGTTAAATGACTGAGAATCAGACCGAGCTCTCGTCCAGTAGCATCGCTTGATGAGTCAATCAATCAAAAATCGGGTCAACGCTACCATGCAGTGGCATGGAGCGCTGAATTCATGTAAAAATAAAATGCAGTGGTGGAAAGTAACCACAGTAAGTGCATGTACTCAATAACTGTACTTAAGTAAATAAATAAATGGTACTTTTACTTTACTTGAGAATGTCGATACTTTATACTTCTACCCCCCCCCCCCCCGACATCTCAGAGGCAAATATTGTACTTTTTACTCCACTACAAGTATTTGAAGTCTTTAGTTACAAGTTATTTTGCAGATTTAAATGATTATTACAAAAGATACATAAACCCCTTAAGCCCCATCTTCTACTTCTTAGGCTATTCGAATATAGCCGATAACGCATTGTGAGCTTGTAGATGTGCAGTATATTTTGATGCCAATACTTTTGTACTTTTACTCAGGTACTGAGTACTTACTTAAGTCAGGTACTTACTTACTTAAGTCAAATTTGAACACAGGACTTTAACTTGTAACAGAGTACTTTTATATTGTGGTATTACTACTTTTACTCGCGTAACAAGTATGAGTACTACTCCCACCAGTGTAAAATTTTTTGAAACACCCCACGTTGCATATATAGTGTCAGTGACGAAATGGCCTCAAAATGTGGGGAAACATGTCAGTCCACTGCCGTGTTACCCTGCTGTGAACTGAATAATACATGCTAGCCTTTGGGAAGAGAAGGAGAAAATCATATGAGA
Organism: Gymnoscopelus braueri; assembly: GCF_963280865.1. Taxonomy (NCBI): domain Eukaryota; kingdom Metazoa; phylum Chordata; class Actinopteri; order Myctophiformes; family Myctophidae; genus Gymnoscopelus; species Gymnoscopelus braueri. The sequence goes on along the minus strand of NC_137611.1, from coordinate 20,464,800 downwards.
TTTCCTAGACCCTCAGAACTCACATGGACACATACTGTATCTACAGAAAGCATGCCATGTTGGAATATGCCAGTGCTCACACTGAGCACGTCTCTGTGACTGAGGGAGTGAAGGGGGGGGGGGGGGGGGGGGGGGAGATAGAGAGAGAGAGAGAGAGAGAGATGATTGACAGCTGACCTTGGGAAGTTTTCCCTCTCTTAATGTTTTAGTTATGTTATTATTCCTCTGGCTGTGTGTGTGTGTGTGTGTGTGTGTGTGTGTGTGTGTGTGTGTGTGTGTGTGTGTGTGTGTGTGTGTGTGTGTGTGTGTGTGTGTGTGTGTGTGCCAGGCTTTACAGTGTGCGCGTGGGCATACAGTATATACTGTATATATATATATGGATACGGTCACACTGCACAGTATCTGAGTAAAGGCGCTGCTGCAGTATGTACAGTATATATAAATATGATTTTGGAAAATATTTTTGTGTGTCTGTCACCGTGTGGAGAGAGAGGAGTGACAGCTCAAGTCATGTGACCTACAAGGAGACAGAGCTGCAGCGAAATCCGAGCTGCTTGCTTCTGGTATCAACCTGTATCTATCTATGTGTGTGGGTAGCATGCTGTGTGTGCGTGTGCGTGTGCGTGTGTGTGTGTGTGTATGTCTAAAACCAGAACTAAACGTGGGGAAGCAGCATTTATTGTCTCCGCCAGGCCGAAAGGCATGGCGAGAGAGTATGTTTTCGCCCCTGTCCGTCCGTCCGTCCGTCCGTCCGTCCGTCCGTGTGTCCTGTCTGTGTGTTAGCAGCTAATCTCTGGCACCGTTGGCCCGGTCGCACACACACTCCCTGGATGCCAATTCAGAACCTCTGCCCCAATTTTTCACATGGGCCTGTTATAGCGCCACCAGGAGGCCGATTTGTGCAAAACCCTTTTTTTTTTACATTACTCCTACAGATTTTATCCAAACGTCATGCAAATCGGTACACAGTATCTCTATAGTCATGTGATCAACACAAATCTGTCCGATTTCCCATATTCCATCCTCATTGCCTATGGTTGGCTTCCAAAGTTTGCAGGATTGGTCCGTTTTGAACAAAAAGCCTCAAACTATGCACGCAGCTTGCGATTTCCGTGAATTTTCACACGCACATTCCCACTAGGCCGAGGAAGAAATGCCACCCTTTTCACATTGGCCTGTTATAGCGCCACCAGCAGGTCTAATTTAGCAAAACACATTTTCGGAACAAAATGCCTCAAATCATGAATGCAGTGTCTGATTGCCGTGAAAGACCTAAGAATAAATGGCACCCTTTTCACATTGGCCTATTATAGCGCCACCAGGAGGCCACAATAACGTACCTGACCTGGCGGAGACCTGTGCTCCGAGGAGCACTTTTTCTAGTTTTTTATGCACCACTATCTGGAACAAAGTCCCAGAAAACTGCAGGTCTGCTGCCACTAGCTCTTATTTCCTTTAAAACTAAACGAAAGACCTTTAACTTTTTAAAACGACAACTCACTCTTTGAAATGTTTCAGTCTGGTTTTAGAGCACACCATAGTACAGAGACTGCACTTCTGAAAGCTGTACTGTGTTGATGCTGCTCGACCTTTCGGCTGCTTTCGACACGATTGACCACAATATTCTACTGGACAGACTAGAAAACTGGGTGGGTGTGACTGGGTCTGCACTGGACTGGTTTAGGTCCTACCTGAGCGACAGAACCTTCACGGTCTCAGTTGGCGATGCATCCTCTAACCATGCAGATGTCACTTGTGGCGTCCCCCAAGGGTCAATCCTTGGTCCGTTATTATTTTGTATTTATCTTCTTCCTTTAGGCCAAGTTATTCGCAATTTTAACGTCTCCTTCCATTTTTATGCTGACGACACACACATTTATTTTTCCTTAGACCCATCAGACCCTGCCACAGTTTCTCCGGTTTCTCTTGTCTCCCCTTTGATTGCCTGTCTTTCTGCCATAACATCCTGGATGTCAAACAACTTTCTTATGCTAAACAATGACAAAACTGAAATTATTGTGTTTGGACCAAAAACCTGTAGAGACAGGGTAACGCAGTTATTACACACACAGGGGTTACAGTGCACCCATGAAGCAAGGAACCTGGGAGTCCTATTTGACTCGGACCTAAACTTCACAAAGCATTTATTAACATTGCAAAAACAGCCATCTTCCAAATTAGGAATATTTCAAAAATCAGATCATTTATCTCATTCAGCGATGCACAAACCCTTATTCATGCCTTTGTCACTAACCACTTGGACTACTGTAATTCACTTTTCTCTGGACTCCCCAAAAAGTCAATCAATCGCCTTCAACTAATTCAGAACACAGCAGCTAGAGTTCTTACTAGAACCAGGAGATATGACCACATCACTCCTGTTCTTGCTTCACTGCACTGGCTACCAGTGGCGTTCAGAATTGATTTGAAAATGTCATTGTTTGTTTTTAAAGCACTGAACGGACTTGCTCCTATTTATATTTTTGACCTCCTGTCTCCCCACAAACCCACCCGCAATCTTAGATCAGCACACAAACTTTTACTTGACCCTCCCCCCCAGACAAACATTGTGACGGAAGGTGACAGGGCATTCGCTGCTAGGGCTCCATTTCTGTGGAACCAACTCCCCCTGCAAATTAGACAGGCCACTTCGGTGTCCACTTTTAAAAACCTTTTAAAAACTCATTACTTTAGAATTTGGCCTTTAGCTAGAAGGAATAGTCAGCTGTTTCTCTGCTTTCACCCTTATTTTTGGGTCTTATTATTTTTGTATGGTTCCTTTGTTTTTAAAATGTCCATCATTGAATTGCCTTTATATTCCCTGTGTATGTATTGTATTTGTATTGTTAAGCACTTTGTAAACCTGTTTTTGAAAAGTTACTTTTATTTTTCTTTCTCTTCTGCACTGTAACTGTATCTGTTTTTTTTTTTAACTTCCTTTGTTTTATGCATCCCAACGTCATCGTATATTTGTGTTTCCTTTGCTTGATTTTCTGTGTAAAGCACATTGAATTGCTTTGTTGTTGCCCTCGGCGATTTGGGTCTGGCACCGCTCCGTTGTGAATCCATTTCCTGCTCCCGAAGTCTGGGGTGACCAATCAGGGCCCAGTATTCAAATATGGGAGACTGTAATTGGTAGTTGGTTGTAGGGCTAACCAATTGTGTCCATAGAGCCATTGTTTTGATCCCGCCCCCTTGGGGAAAAAAACGTCCTCATAGAAGCACCAGACTCATATCCACGCAGTGATATAGTCTGGCTACGCGAGGCTAGCCTTGCCTTGCCTTGCCTTACAGCACACAGGCAGTGGGGGGGCTTAATGGAAGGGCTTTAGGTGCTGCAGCAACTTCAGGGGGGCACCATCCTCCAGGCAGTGAAAAAGTACAGTTCTTTTTTTCTTGTTGGTCGACGTCATGTGTGTGTGTGTGTGTGTGTGTGTGTGTGTGTGTGTGTGTGTGTGTGTGTGTGTGTGTGTGTGTGTGTGTGTGTGTGTGTGTGTGTGTGCGTGCTGCAGACTCTACTATCGTGGAATGACCGGTGAAATATTGAAACAGTGGCTGCTGAGGAACCGGTATAACAGTGAAACGTGCTGACAAAACGGCTTGTAGCACCGCCTGGTGCAGTACCGGGGCCCCATGTGCATTTATTTAAGTGTGACTGAGTGCTGCGTACTATATGTGCCCTGGTTTAACGATACATTTTCACTCCATCGTATGAACATCGGTGCGCATCACCGTCACGCGACAGAATACAAATCAGGCTTTAAGGGAAGAGACATTTTGTCAGCCCCCCCCCCCCCCCCCCACCCCCACCCTGCTGAGACACTCACTGACGCAGCCTGCTAATGCTGTTTACTGTCAAAACATCCAGAAGTCAGTAATCTTGCCTCTACACCACTAAGTAAACAGAGCATAATGCCGTCCACATGTGAGTAGGTGTGAGCCTGCCGGGTGTGCACTCTCTCTCACCTCTCCGTGGCTGATGGTTATGACGACGGGTGATTCTGCTCTGTTTACTTCCTTTCATTTCCAGCGTCATTTTAATGTCAGGACTTCTCTTTTGCGTCAGGGTGATGAGTTTTCGCTCTCCTTTATTCGTCTCGTCTCTTGCCCACCGCCCGTCTGTCTGCCTTTCAGTCACTCTGTCATATTCTCTTCAATCTCCGTATGACCTCCCCTCCTTTTCTTTCATCTCCTCTTTTCATTTCGCTGGCCTCTTCTCCTTGTCTAGCCATGAGGAGTCATTCTATTACGCTTTCAAATCACACAGACACACGCGCACGCGCACATACCCGCGCACGCACTTCTCTAATGGAGTTTTTAGATGGTGCAAATCAGCATTATGCCACTGCACCGCAAAACCCTGAGAGTTAATTTAACTTACGGGTCCATTAATCTCAGAGTTAGATTATGATTCATGATTTTGCAGCTTGTTAATACGTCGGAGAGCAAGCCGGACAGAGTCATAAAACATGTATAGAGGATGCAACAGCAATGGGTCTCCAATTACTATTAAAGCTAGCGTTCCACAGAGTGACACACGTCCACACGTCGACGGTTCCACTGATGTCAGCAGCTGGAGAGAACATGTACGGCAGTGGTTCCCAATACCCCCCCCCCCCTTCTTACATCTGACAGAAACTGACCCCCCACATGTGTGCGTACACTACACGTGCACGCACGCACACTATGCGTTCTTGTACAACAAATAGCGAAAATAGCCTACATCTACAAGCTCATATGATTGATCATTGATTCTTTTTGACAATATAATGACATGCCCAAAATAGGGATGCCAAGTTGAAAGTGGATGAAAGCCAGTTGTGATTTTGTGCAACATGTTTAAAAATGTGGACAACCTCCAAACAGACAAGGCCTCACGCCTAGATGTGATCTTTGACATTGGTATTAATTGGTATTACAAAAGGACTTAAACGGATAGTTCACCCAAAAAAAGTTTCTATCGATCAGTCACCCCAAGGAGACTTGATTTAAAGGATTTCTTTTGTGTTTTTGTCGCATTCCTAAGCCAATAATTTGATGACCAGCGGACCGGTAGACAGCGGTTCCGGTAGGAGACACAAAGGAGACTCTTTGTGTCTCCTATACGGAACCGCTGCCGGTCATGAAATTATTGGCTTAAGAATGCGACAAAACACAAACAAAAAATATCCATGAATTCAAGTCTCCATGGGGTGACTAATCGATAGTCAATTGATTTTGGGGGTGAACTATCCCTTTAAAAGTCCTTTAATTGTCACTTTACTGTCATCTGGGGACCACCCAAAAATCATGTAGGGACCCGAACCCACAGGTTGAGAATCACTGATGTAAGTTAGAAGAAGCCCAGTCAAATCAACACATAATCATTACCTCTCTCTCTCTCTCTGCACTTCTCTCCAGGTGAGTGGGATCAACCGGGCCATAAGCCGAAAGCGAGAGCAGCGAGTCCTCTGCATGGTGGTGGTGATGGTGGCGTGCTACCTGATGTGCTGGATGCCCTACGGCATCATGGCCCTGCTGGCCACCTTCGGGCCCCCGGGCCTCATCACCCCCGAGGCCAGCATCGTGCCCTCCATCCTGGCCAAGACCAGCACCGTGATCAACCCCATCATCTACATCTTCATGAACAAACAGGTGAGCGCGCTGTTTAACCCATTAAGACCTGAGGCCAATTCTGCAAAATGTCAGTTTTCTGAAAAACCCTCTGTTGCTTTATCAGTGCTGCTCAAACTTTTGAATGTCGAGGACCCCCAAAATTATTTAAATCTGGCTGCGGACTTCCATCTCGATATTTTCGTCCAGGGGCCCCCAGAAGCAAAGATGTGAGTTAAAAATGTTCGCTTTAAAAAAATAATTGCAGATCTACAAGCTCATAGCGTGGCAGTGACGCGCTATGAGCTTGTATATCTGCTTTTATTGAATAGCCAAAGTATAAAATATGGTTAAAGTGGTAAAATATTTATGGGTTAATCGACACTCAGGAGTTTGCAGTGTGCTGTTGTCTGTCCTAGTTGGATTTAGGTCGTGAGTTATATCTAAAAAGCGACTAGAAGGAACATTATACAGTATATGTCCAACATGACATTGAAGGAGGAGGTGGTTTGCATGACTAAACACTGCTTTTTCTCACAGGCCTGTAGGATAAACAATTAGGAAGGAAAATGCTACCTGCACGATGCACTTTCACTATGAGACATCTATTGACTCAACGCGAGCCTGTCAGTAATGGTTGTATAACTTATGTTTTCTCTAAAATCAAGGCATTCTATCCAAAAACCTGAACATTTCAACACTTCTGCAGTTTATCACTGATTTTTACTTGGTTCTGCGCCGGGTGTCGCGCCCCGGAAATAGCAGATGTACACAAGCACACAATGCGACGTGTGCAACTATGTGGAACTCAGGCTTGAAAGTAAATTTGACTGTACCCGTGTGGGGCTAACTTTGAAGGAAACATTAATCTCGCTGTATAACTCAATCAAACTGGCATAGACTGCCGCCAGACGTTGTTTTTTGAGTTATTTGATCAATTTCCCTCTTTTCCTCTAGGCGTGTGGGTCATTTGTATTTAATACCAGTCAGAAGATACGGTATGTAAATAGAAAAGTCCCTGAAGATAAAAACTATTGTGCTGAATATCGACATTGCACCCCCTATGACCTCTTTAATTCAGCTCAACTCCTGACACTTCAGCGTAGAGCTTTAATATGCAGCATTTGTTCTAAGTTGGATTCATTCCTGAGCTAAAGTCGAAAGCTCTGCAGTGGTTATTATCACATTCAACGGAGTAGAAAGGAATTGCAGTGTAAGATAATGCCAGAATTAGCTTTTGTTTGGGCTGTTCCCCAACAGTTTACCAACTTGTTACAGTGTGCTCTTCTTGGCCAGAGGGCCAGAACAGGAAGAGGAAAGGATTGAAACACAACAGACCCCTGTGCTAGGAGGATGAAAACGCATCAGACCCCTGTGCTAGGAGGATGAAAATGCAACAGACCCCTGTGCTAGGAGGAGGGCTTAAACATAACAATAGTTAGTCCCCAATGCCTCTATAGTGGCTACAATGTGATGGAACAAATATCAGATCCTGAGAAAGGACCCTGCATTTCAAACAACACTCACGTTGTGTTAGTGGTTAGAAGATCAAGATGTGTATTTTTCCTCAAATCGTCCTGTTTTGTCAAATTTAACTTTTTTTCAAGTTAAAAACAGTGTTCAGGAAGGATATACCATAAGTGTTCTTTCTGTACAAGTGCTTAACTTTGGTCACTATGAACATCTGGTGTTTATCAACAAAAGCTATTACATCTAAATGTTGGCTTAGATTTCTCTCTTGCCTTTTTTATATTTTTGAGCTGACAGAAAGCTTTAGATACTGTAGAAGTGTTCCTGAATTTCAAAACCTATTATTCTCTGGATCGCTTTGTGTCGTACCTCAGGCAAACAAACGAATCAACAAACAAACACAAAATTATCGCTGTATCAATGTCTGATGTTTTTCAGCTAACCATTGCATAATTTTGCAGCTGCCCTATCCTTTCCTCAGACACAAAACATATTTGGAAAAATTCAATCTGCATATTTCTGCTGGTTGCGTCCACCTCAGAGATACCACTTTATGGCAAGCCTGCCTTAACTCATTGGCCGCCATTATCGCATTAACGCGATCTAATAAATAGCGCGCTTGGCCGCCAGGATCGCATTAATGCGATCTAACGTCTTTATTGATCTTTATGCTCTGATCACGCTATTCTGTTATGAATCAGGCTAAGTTTCGGGTTCCACTTACTTCAACCACCACTGCATCCGGTTCCATGACTTGGGTTCCGTTTTCGGTTTTACATTTTTCCCCCCAGTCATTTTCGACCATAATAGGGAAACAAACGTTTTTTCACACGCTATGAAAAGCGATCGGAGACCTCCCCTCCTATAATCTATGGTCTGGGTGACGAACAGTCATCCCCGTTGTGTATCACAAAGTAATTTTCGCCGATAACAGAATCTGAGACATTTCACTTCCGGTTCATGTGTTTCACTGTGTGAGTGGGTCTGGGAGGGGGCGAGTGTGATCGAGAGGCGATCAAGCTTGGTATGTGCTGCTCTCTGGTGGTGGAACGATCAAAACGATTCAAGTGTCAAGGTAGACTTTCTAGATGTGAATTAAATAACAAAATAACGAAACAAAAAAACACGAAAATCGCTGGCAAGGGCTGCTATGAACGAGGTTTTAACTCTGGCAGTCAATGAGTTAAGAAGGACACTTTCTGTTAAAGGCATGACCAATGCAGCGTCATGAACTTTCCTTTTGAATATAAGACATTGCTATGATTAAATTAAAGGAAAATATGATAATATTATACACTGGTGTTTTCATATCGATGCTGCAGTTTTGGAGAACATTTACTCCAACATAATCTAATCATATCATTCTGTTCTATTCAGTGAGGCACAGAAGTGTTGCTTGAAGGTTTAGAAATAATAATATTATATTCGCCTCAGGGCTCTTTGCACAAGAAAATGACAAATAAGAGATGGGAAGTTTTATCAAGTTACATTGATCTCCAAAACCAATTAAAGTTGAAGAGTTTGTTAATCAGTTGTTACTTTCCTCACAGGGACACTGTAGCTCTGAATATAACTACTGGGGCCTCATTCATAAATATATAAACGTATTGGATTTATGATTAAACTTAATCTTAATATGATTTCCCACGGTATAGCCTACTTATGCCCGAGTCATATAAAATACTTAAGACAAGGAAAGTTGAGTACGGTCACTTTAAAACATGCAATTTGTCTTACAGAACTTTGATTTATGAACCTTAAATTATCTTACGTTTGCGCGCACAAGAACAGGCCAGAGTCGCCTGAATACTACAGCTAGGAATAATGGAATAGACCCCTTATCAGACCACGTCACACTGATATCAAGCAGGCATGCGCGCGCAGGCAGATTGCAATAGAACCCGAACACTCATAAGACGCTATGGGAATGAAGTCACAGCACTCCCGTGTAAAAATGCATTCCATAAATTCTTTTCCAGGTTTGGGAATCCCTTACATGTAACCTGCATGCACATGTGCTGTCTCAATGTTTGTATACAAATAATTGGTCTGTAGGACTCTGGTTCTATTTGTGGGTTTTATAACTGTTAAGTTTACAGAAAATAACCCGGATCACAGTGGGCAGGATGAAGACGACTGGGATATAATATACCATATTTCCTCTCCGAAAACCCCTTCTCTTCAAAACGCACAGCTGACAATGTCACAAATTGAAGCATCTCTCGCCATATACTGTATTTCATTGAAAACACACTGGGTTTGGATATTGGTTTATTTCCTCACACCTGTACCTAATAAAATGCCCTCGGCTCTCTGCGGTTCAGAAGATGCAGGCTCCTGTGCCTACAGTATACAGTACCCAAAATATCCAGCGGGAAATTTACTGTAGACACATGATCATTTCCAGGTCTAAGTAAGATTTTCTGATACATACTTCATCATTTGTTTGTGCGTAAATAGTTACTTAAGATGAAATTTGATCTTAAGACCATTTTCTGAATGAGCCGCCAGATAATGCTCTGCCCTCCTGTCAGTTACAAGCTCACGTTCCTCACTTTCTCACCTCTACCACAACTAACTATACCTTTCAGGGACTGTTTAGCCCACTCGTCATTGTCCTCATTGGAGACAGACAGACAGAGAGAGAGAGAGAGAGAGGGGGGGCATGGGAGCGAGAGAGAGATGTCCTGTATGTCATTTTCAGTCTTCAATTCCTCCCAGCCCGTTACTATGGAAACTGTGAGTTGAGGCGAGTTGAAGACTAAAAATGCTGTACAGATACGAATATCACCTGCTGCATGTCTGTTCCAGCATGAAGCATCAAGAGGTCGGTGGATGACCAACTTGACTCAAGGGACAAAGGGGTGTAAAGGGCAGTGCATTATGGGTAATCTGCTCTTCGTTTGCTGTCATATCTCCATATTTCAGCTTTTTATGTCGTTTGTTCATAAAATGTATGCCCTTCTTTTTGTACAAAAGTGTTGCACAACAGTCGCGAAAATAGCAGATCTACAAGCTTGTAGATTGGCTATTTTCGCTACTGTATATATTTAAAGATTTTGAAAGTGAGAGTGAGTGTTTAAATCTGTCTCTTATTTCTATGAATACTGAACCAATGAAAAGGATTAAGAGCTTGTCACTAAATAATGACTACATCGGGTCCATTGTAGTCTTGCGAGCCAGACTGTTGCCTCCCACAAATGCTTCCGTCGTACGGAAGCTCTGAAACTGATCGGAAGATGAAGCGGATATGATGCCTATCAGGTCCATTGGAACAAGGGTTCTTTTTTTTTCATCTCCTGAAAAGTAACAGTTTTGGTCATACAAGGTTTGCACCGACAGTGACTCGGAACCTGTTGTGTCCACTTTTTCTATCAGACAGCCATACGGAAAGGAAAGAAAACAAATATTGCAAAATGTGTGTCAACTTAAAATGCCTAACGGGAAATTATAAAACATTAAAGGAGTAGTTCACCCAAAAAAATACTTATTGTCTCCGCCAGGCCGAAAGGAATGGCTGAGACTATGTTTTGCACCCTGTCCGTCCGTCCGTGTGTGTCCGTCGCCCACTCCGTCTGTGGACAGCTAATCTCCGGCACTGTTGGCTTGATTGCATGCAGCGAAACTGTGCACACACACTCCCTGGATACCAATTCAGAACCTCTGCCCCAAATTTTTCACATGGGCCTGTTATACCACCACCAGGAGGCCGCTTTTTGCAAAACAGATTTTTTGACAGTACTCCTACAGATTTTATTCAAACATCACGCAAATTGGTACACAATATCTCTATAGTCATTAAACGAAACAGGTCTTTCGTTTATGAACTACTCAATGTAAATCTCTAAATTTCTAAATTTCTGAAGAAGATCCAGCAGGATCGAAATGTTGAAGCAATAAACAAGTGGAGCTGAGAAATAACCAGTGAGATGGGTGAGATTGAATGTGCATGCACTATCGCCTTTAACCCGTTAAAGGGCAAGACCACTTTGGTAGAGGTTTGGGTTGTGTAGTTACCTTGCCATGATGTAACAACAAAGGTGGACAAGAAATTAAAAATAATGAATCCATTGATTAGACTTACATTGTACAGTAAAACAGCTCTCAAAGTCACTGTTTTAGCACATAAACGAATGCAAACAAAGTTGATACAGACAAAATAGAACATCACAAAACCCAGTACTGTTTTTTTTTTTTTATAAAAATGTTGCTATTTTTATGTAGAAGAAAACCCGGACTGGATCCGCGGATCCGGATCCGCACCTACAAACAATAAATCAGCATGAAGTTGAGGCTTTTTATTAAAAAAACAAACAGTACTGGGTTTGGTGATGTTCTATATTGTCTGAATCAACTTTGCTTGTGTTTGTTTATGTGCTAAAAGCGTGTCTTTGAGAGCTGTTTTACCGTACAATGTAAGTCAATGAGGAGCATATTTTGAATGATCAATTTCTAATCAATGGAGCAATTCTTTTTGATTTCTTGTCCACCTTTGGAGTTACATCATGGCAAGGTAACTACTCAACCCAAACCTCTACCAAAGTGGTCTTGCCCTTTAAGACCTGAGGCCGATTCTACAAATGCCTTTTAAATCAGTAGTTCTCAAACTTTTTCGTAATTCAAAATCATTTCAAACACTTTCAAGATTTTTCAAAAATGTTTAAAAAAAATTGCAGATGTACAAGCTCGCAGCGCGGCACGAAGTGACGCGCTGCGAGCTTGTAAATCGGCTATTTTTTAATAGCCAAAGCTAAAGATCTAAAATGACACTTTCACGGTTTTAATGGGTTAAGTAAAACATTAATGTTGCCCTGTAAACCACAACGTGTAACTTCAGAGAATGTTACAGCTTCTCACCTCCACAACTCGCCTGCATGGCTAAAGGAAGAAACCGCTTGAACTTTGGGATAATTGATAAAGTTAATGGTGCATCGTTATTTCCCCTTCATGACTAGGGTTTTAATTAAGAACCGCGCAAATGGATTGTGTCGGCCACAATTGCCTGATTGGGTCAAGAGCCTCTCTTTTACAGCACACTCAGCGCTCCAGTGAAAAGGCATTCTGATGATCGTTACAATGACTACACATCCTATCAACAGACCCCCAAGCCTCCAAACATTATCAGTTTCATTCTTCATCAAGATCACCATTCATCATCAGACCTTTTGCAGAACGGAGGTACTTTAGTATTCTGAAATCATAATAATATTAATGATAATAACAATACAGCTATTACAAGTGCTCAAAATGTAACAGTAGGACATGTGTGTGGCCACGTGTGTGGCTGGTATTGCGCATGCACGCTGCACAAAGTTACTGGTCAACAGCGTTGGAATATGTACTACATTGTAGATTTTGACCACAATGTAGAAATACTCTGTTAAAAAGTGAAAGTCCTGTTTTCAAAATGTTACGATACTTGGGTAAAAGTACAAAGGTATTGGCATCAAAATATACTCAAAGTATCAAAAGTAAAAGTACTCGCAGAATGTCCCATTTCACAAGTTTTCAAAATGTGTCAAAATCTTTTGCTCTACAAGCTCACAACGTGTTGCAATGCGACGCGTTGTGAGCTTGTAGATCTGAACCCAGTCAGAAAAGCCAGCCCCCACCCAACATACCCCTAAAATGCCATGCACGTCCCCCCTAAAACAGCATGCCCACACCCCTGGTCAGATTGGGCTTAAAATGAGCATAGTGATGTGAAATGATCTGAGGAAGGTCATTGATTGATTGAATTGATTTAAATTTTTATTTGGCAAAAGAATGTAAAACAACACAGTTACATTTATAATACTTTTGTCTAAAAGGTCCGACCAAAAAAGTCCTTGAGGACTTGATGACCGGGTCAAAAGCCTATGTGTGTTTTATGCATGCCCACACCTGCATTTTAATTTACATAGTGGTGTTATGATCCGGGGAAGGACATGGGCTGGTCAAAACCTACACACATAATGCTTTGTGCCTATCTAACCCAGGCAACACCGGGTATATTGCCATATTCTGATAAAACAAGACCAAATCTAATAAAGGCATGGCCTACTTGTTCTAAATTAGTGATGAGTGATTCGAGAACAAATGATTCAAATATAACTCATCTTTTAAAGTGGGCAGTCCAAAAATATTTTGGCTTGCCGAAAAGAAGATATCTGCAAAGGAAACTGTTTTCTGGTCGATGCAGTTCTGCTTTGAGTGCTGAATGTTCCATTAGTTCAGACCCCGCCTATTCAATATGTAAAATTAATTTCTAACCAATGACACAGTGTTTGCATTGGTGTCATCTGTGCTGATGTTTGGCTTGTTAGACCATCTTTGGCGTGAGTTCTTTTGTGAATACACAATGTAGAGCTACTACTTTTCCATTACCAAGTGCCCTGGTTCATTAACTTCTGTCGGTTAATGTCTGAATGAACTGTGAGCATCCAGTTCAGCAGCCGTCTGAACACATCGTGGAGCATGTTACTGAATCACTCTCACAGACGCTAATCAATCACTAAGTCCAGAAGTAGTTTCGTGCAGTGTTAGATGCATTGCAAATGTACTAAACAACAATCTCATTGAGATCTTGCAGACTGCAATCATTCTGCGGAGGGAGGGAGGGAGGGATAGATGGATGGAGGGAGGGAGGGAGGGAGGGATGGATAGATTCATAGTTCACCAAGACAATAAATTAATGAATAAGCAAATTACACCACAGTAAAAAACAAGATTCTATTTAAAAGAGACGCAATGCCCTCTGCACATGCTGGGAATGTGTGAGACAGACATAATTCTTCCTGTCGCAGTGTATGTGGGTGTTTGTGAGCTGCAGCCCTAAAAGCAAGCATCGCTGATTTGATCACGCCATCAAAAACAGGATGAGGCGGAAAACTTGAGCATGAAGGGAAAAAGGTCCCCAGTGAGTCTTCAAGTGGTAAACACCCCTCCACTCTGTGTTAAGGAGCCCACCAGCGGTAATTGTCTTGTGGAGTCAATGAGGTTGAAGAATTTGAATAGGCAGTTCAAACAGGCTGACTCCCGGATGAGTTCTCCTCCTCTTGGGGCTGAGGGGCACATCTCACATTGTAAGTCACTCTGGATAAGAGCGTCTGCTGAATGCCTAAATTGTAATTGTAAATTGGCTTTCTAAGACCTTAAAGTAATACTAGGTAACTTTTTCAACAAAACTAAAGTTAAATTGTATATCTTTTGTGAGTGGCAAAAGTTTCACAACACCCACTCCATGAATTTCACCCATGAAAGCCTTTTATACATATATTTTCTATTGAACGAAAATGACGTCATCTGGCCGGAAAACGGAAGCGGAAATGCACCGGTTTCCTGTTTGGCCAGGAACTACCGCACCGGTTTCCTGTTTGGCCAGGAACTACCGCGCTAATAACAAAAAGGAAACTCAAGCTGATTTTAAGAGATTGTATGATTTGAAGATCGAAAAACAACAGAAAAAGAAAACACAGCTCACGGTAACTAAAGCTCCATTGGCTAAGAGAAACGATCCACAGATCGTATAAAACAATTAAAAGAACGCTTTTTGAAACGCTTCCGTCTTCCGGTGAAAACGAATGGAATTCTGGGTAACAGAGGATATAAACGAACGGCCTGCAGTGACGGTAATGACCAGCAGAGGCTGCTAAAAATCGTTATTTGTGGACTTTGCACTGTATAACTTTAAATAAGTTGTAGCCTAGTTCCAAAAGTATTGGTTCAATGTATGCGATAAGAAGTAATACCTCATTTTGTAGCTTTCATCCCCGACTTACGCATATGAAATAAATAAAAAAAACAGTTTCATCAACAGTAGTTGCTCGATTTGTTCTCCCATACCCCATTAATGTCCGATTCTAGCTGGTCAGTAACATGAAGACACATCGGAGACAAACGTTGTGGTTATAATCAAAGAAGGCAAGGATGCCATAGAGCTCCAGCTGTTTCAGTTGTTGTGGCCAATGCATTCATCTCTGACACCGCTCTCATTAAAGGGCAACACTGATTAATGCTCCGCTTTATATCCTTGGCTTGCAACTTTGTTAATCATTAGATGCTATCACATTCCTGCTCTTCAAAACTTAATGTCATGCTATTAATTAGAACCATGTAAAGTACACTTGGGAACACATACAATCAAGCCATGTCCTCCCCCAGTAATCTTTCAGTTTATGATGCTGTCACATCCAACAATGATTTATCAAGTGCCTCCAATGTATTTTTATGCTCGAGAAACAAAGGTCTAGAGCAATCTTTTAAGCAATCTTTATGATTATATATATGTTGCAGTAGTGGCTCCCCTGGCCAAGGGATAATTTCCCTTTAGGTTAGTGGTGTGGGAGATCCGAGTTCGATTCCCGGGCGCTACTTAGTCATTTATATAGGACACTGATGATTTCATAAACTAGTTTTCATACCTCAAATCAGGACATTCTAAATGGGCTAATGCCTTTAGGCAGAATGACTTGATATTTGCAGATGCTTATCTTATGTTATCATCAGTTAATGGAAAATTTGATTGGAAAATGAAACAATGCCCACATCACATCTGTTTAAATTACCCAATTGGCGTTAAACAGAGAACAGTGAATGCAGCATGTTTCTCTCCGTTTTGGCCTTTTCTCTGAGTTCCTACAAATCCTTATGATGTATTTGGCGGGCAAGCATCGGCCTGGCACTTCTATACTGTCTATGTCTGGCACCACCGGATTCATATATTCTCAAGTAAATATCAGTATTTGCTGTCAACACAGCAAACAAGACACAGATCTGAGGGTAGCGGCTAAAATGTTTTACATGGATTTTACACCAGCAATGAAGACAAAAACAGCCCTCGAACCTTTCAATAATCAGCTGGAATAATTTCTGAAATATACTTATCACTATATTATAGTAAAAGGTAGGCTACCAAGCATTGCTTGGGTTATTGTGTGAGTTAAATACTGTAGGCACAAAGTACTTAGAGGCCAGTCTATGATGTCAGTCAAATTAAGGTTATAAAATGTTAATATAATTAAGTATAAAACATTTTACAACGTTGTCCATAACCTTCCCCGGATCTGCACACACCGCTATGGAAAGTCTCTGATGTGTGAGTGTGCATAAAATATAAACAGACAGACACACAGATAACTTTATCATATAGAAATTGTGTGTCATTGTGTGCTTGTTTTTTTATCTTCCTAATTTTCCTTGACATAGTGGCTGATAACAAGTTTACTTTGCATTGAAAGAAAATCCTTATCTCACCTTGCTACCCGACAATCCAAACACAATCCAACACGGGAGCGTGAGTGAGCATAATAAGGTTTGGGGGAGGTTACCCATCACCTGAGGTAGAGAGATTGATATCAATAGCTTTCCTCATCATTTGTTAAATTCTGTTCTCTTCGTCAAGAATCACCACAGAATTTATATATATTTAGCCCAGCCGGGCAATAGTTTATTAGTTCGCGCTCCAGCTCACATGTAAACAAGAACCGCACTCTGTCTGTCTAGTGCAACCAACAACAGGCACCTGTAGAACTAAGGTTCCTACTTAAGCAACAATAGGTTCCTACTTAAGCAACAATAGGACACCTATTGTAACATCATTATACTGTCTTTTCTATTATCCTATTGTTACTACTTACTCTATACTTGATCTCTACAGTCACCTGTATCTGTGTTTCGTCTCTCTATCAAAGGAATAAATAAATGAACTGTAAACTCCATAGTTTAGCATGGCTGTGTGGCGGCTGGCATTATGAGGAGGTTTTTGAAGCACTAACCACTGCAAAGAAGACATTCAGAAGGTTCACACATACTGTACATACATACATACACATGCACGCACACGTGTGTGACACACACACACACACACACACAGCTCAGCTGTCGCTGAATCTATGCGGAAAGCCCGAAGGGGAATGGATGATTGTCATTCTATTTACATAATCCTTACGTGGGTGTCATTCTTTTTTCAGGTAAATCTCAAGACATATTAATTTTCATATTTTGTTCCCCTGGTCTGTAGACACTTCACAACATGAAGTCTATTGAATCAAATTAAGTTGCTTAAGTGTCACGTGAATGTGCAGGCTGACCGCTGATGCCTGTAAGAGAAATTCTTCTTTTTCAAATACTTGCCAATCAATATCCTTGAGGCCTTCAATTTGCCATCATTTAAGAGCTCAATTAAAACTTTATTTGGGGATTCTTGATCCGGCTTTGCAGGTCTGATATAAAGCCACTGAGTAGATTATTAAATGTGCCTACAGTGTATTTTGCAATTGAGCTCAACTGATCTGGATTTTCATACACCTAGTCTTTTCACGTTAACGAGTAGACTAAAACGCAGCTCCATCCAATGAGGAGTACCGGTAGTTCACCCAGTAGTTGTTTTTGTCACATTCCTAAGCCAATAACTTACCGGAGGCGGAGACATTAGCATCTTTCCGCCAGTAATCAAATATTGGTTTAGGAATGTGACAAAAACTAAAAAATTATACTCCTACTACTCCTTTAAGGCAACAGGACTGATTGCGTGTGTTACAAAGGCTCCCCTTATACAGGAGCCTTCCCTAATATCAATATATGGATGATAAATGAAACGGCTATGGTCTAGGGTCGTCCTTATATATAGCGAGTACATCCTGTTGCTATATAAGGTTGAGTCAACGCCGGATAAGCCTATATCAGAGATATTTCAGGCCAGTAACTAATTGTAACTAAGAAAAGAAGAAAGAGTAAAAGGCCTTACTAACCATTTACCCAACCTTCTGACTCGCTTACCAGCCTTGATTACTCGAGGCCCCATAGGACTCCCAAGTGGGTACCGTTCTGACCGACTCAGGGCAACCTGCTACCAGCTATCCACCCTTACGAACAGTCTTACAGACTCGTTCGATATGAACAGTCCTATAAACTACTTCATCTTAACAGCGTGTGTCTTATGTGAACTCATCGTATGGAGCTGTGCTTTAGTCTCAGAAATGTGTGTAATTGATAGAAAATAAGTATTTTTTTGGGTGAACTACTCCTACTCCTGCCTAAAAAAATCTAAAAACAATGTATTCCTTTACAGGCCGATGAGATGTCAGTGTTTCGTGGAAGTTGAGTATCATTGAACAGTACAGTCCATACACAGGCAGCGGTGGAGAGCTGAACTCAGCCGGCCACCCTTTAAAAAATGTATGAATGCCTTATTGTTTGAGATGATATCTGACATTTGACCTCACACTGTCAATTCCAGTGGGCAGGAGAACATCTCTCCCTCTCTCCTGGAAGCATCCCCCAAACTCGATCTGACCGGTCTGAGTAGACCCTGCCGGAAACAGTGCTAACCCCTCTCTCCATACACACAGGCGGTTCGCACCTCTTTCCATCCCTCTGTCATGCTCTATCCATTTATCTGTCACTCTTCTCACCTTTATGCTGACCTCAGTCTCCATTCCTCTGTGCTCCTGCATGCTGACTCTATCCTCCGTCTCTCTCTCTCTCTAGCTCTCTCGTTACAATTCCTCCCATCCCTCTCACTCTCTCCATCGTGTTCGCCACCTTCCTCCCTCTATCACTCTTCCGTCTCCGTCTTTGTCTCTGTCACTCACTGTCTTTTTTTTGGGTCTCTCTGCCTCTTTCTCGCATCTTTCTGTACTCTCTCCTCTCCGACAATGTCTCTCTTTTTCTTTATCTCTCTCCGTCTGTCTTTCCCTCCTGTCTCATCCATCTTTTCAATGGTGCCTTCTTACCTGCTGTGGATCTTGTCGTTTTTAGACAGCTGAGTAAGGTCGGGGGGGGGGGGGTACACCAAGCCCCAACAAACAGGAAGTGGTACTGGGCAATCAGTGCTTCTCTTTCCTCCCGCTAACCTTGACACCTGGATGACCAAACACTGATAGGTCCTGACAAGGTGTGTGTGTG
This sequence comes from Gymnoscopelus braueri, assembly GCF_963280865.1. NCBI lineage: Eukaryota > Metazoa > Chordata > Actinopteri > Myctophiformes > Myctophidae > Gymnoscopelus > Gymnoscopelus braueri. Next base: position 20,445,852 of record NC_137611.1, on the reverse strand, counting down.
TGTGTGTGTGTGTGTGTGTGTGTGTGTGTGTGTGTGTGTGTGTGTGTGTGTGTGTGTGTGTGTGTGTGTGTGTGTCTGTGTGTGTGTGTGTGCGCGTGTGCACGCGCTTTATGACTACACCGACAGCAGAAAAAGTGGATGTCACCTGTGGCGTTTTCGCCTCTCGCCACCTCCCCATAACTACCCCTTCTTATGTGTCATCCGTACCCACGTCATCTTAACCATCTCTCTCTCTTGTGATCCTACCATCAATCAATCAATCAATCAATTACTTTGTCTTGCTTACCTGTTCTCTCATCAGCTTTGTTCAATGTTGAGTTTACTTTATCAATGTCAATCCTAAGTATGTGTCTGACGTGCAATATCTCCTCTCAGACGAGACAGAGATGGTGAAAAATGACTTGGGGGTCATCAGTGTCATGTGTCCCCTGAGAAAATGTAGTAGACTATAAGTATACATGAAACTCCTGAAGTATACTAAGTACACTACGTTTACTCAAGAGAGACGACTGCAGTGACAGCAATTTGGGAGTCAGGGCTGAAGAAGACACACCAAACTACAATCTGTCTGTGTGCGTGTGTGCATGCGCGTGTGCATGTGCGTGTATGCATGTTTTTGCCTCCATGTGTGCATCCGTGCACTCAGAATTCAAACCAGAGCCAATAGTGCCTCCAGCGCATTGTTATGCTTTCAACCTGCTCCTGACGTCTTCAATTATTCAGCGTCTTGCCTTTCTGTCTGTCAGTGAGATTAGGAACCCTGGACTTTGAGCTGGGGATATCTCAGGAACCTTGGGAGTTTGGTGTTTGGTGCGAAGCAAGATGATCTTCTGTGCAAGAGCGGAAACCAGGGATATGTCTGTAGAAGAGCAGGACATTATGCAGGGGTCCATTGACTATTCACTCTGACCAGTGTACTTGATTCAAATGTGTTTGTTGTGCCCTTCCAACGCAGCTTCCCTCTACATTTATGTTTTTTCTGGTGTTATGTGACACAATGCTGTACTGTTGTAGCTGTCTGAAACAAAGTGTTGACTGTGATTGCTTATTTGTGGGGTAAAGAATATTCAGCAAAGAGTCTAAGCTTGAATAAGAAAACATGCAAAATAAAGAAAATATTATTTGCCTGCATGGTAACACATTCTAATATCCTGGGGCACTTTGATCAAGGCTTTTAGATCTGGCCAGACTTGTCTTCGTGAGCTGCCCTTGAGACATAAAAAATGGCATTAACAGAATATTTAAACTGTGTGTATAAAATAGATAATGCCAGTGATCTTTAATTTATTAGATAGATAGATAGATAGATAGATAGATAGATAGATAGATAGATAGATAGATAGATAGATAGATAGATAGATAGATAGATAGATAGATAGATAGATTTTACTAGACCACACTTAGTTAAACACTAAATACCATTTGGGAAATGTACAAATAATGAGCAGCTCTCAGTGCATTGTTTGCTCGTGAAAAGGCATGATGACCCCAACAATGGAGCAGCGCAGTGGGATCGGGAGACAGAGACAAAGGGAAGGAGAGACTGAAAGGGACAGAGGAGGGATGGAGTCTAATCAGTCCTAATTATTTATAATTATCTCCAGGGCTTCACTATACAAAGGGGGGGAGGGGGGTCTTACGGCAGATTAATTTATCTTTTCCTTTGTGAGATAGGGCTAAATGTGAATGAGCTACTGCACAGGTGACATTAGATTACACTGTTCAAACTCAAACTGCTGCAGCCCTCATTTTATCCAGATATTTTACTTCTTTGTCTTTTCTCCATATATGACATCAATTGTGTGTGTGTGTGTGTGTGTGTGTGTGTGTGTGTGTGTGTGTGTGTGTGTGTGTGTGTGTGTGTGTGTGTGTGTGCGCGCGCTCACACACACACACAAATGTGTGCACGTGCGTGTGCGTGTGCGTGTGAACGTACGGATGCTGGTCACAGTTCTACAGGTGTTTCTGGGCGCTGTGGCAGTGCAAGGCGCCCCAACGTGGCTCCAGCATAAGGAGCTCGTCCAAGATCGCGACCAAGGTCTTCAGGAACCGAACCAATGACCACAACCTCCCTTTCATGGTGGCCACCTTGGACCAACAGCCGGCTGTCCTGGACCAAGAACCAGCCTGTCCTGGCCCAGAACCAGCCACTGCCGAATGGCCAAAGCCGGACACTCCCGTAGGCGAACCGTCAGTCGATGCCTCCGAGAGCCCGTCAGAACCTGTCAAACCCGCGGTGGTCTCACTGGTGGCCTACTACAATGGCTGATGACGGGCTGAGGTCCGGCCCACTAACAAGAGAAGATAAGAGAACAGAGGTGGTGTTGTTGAGGCCATGAAGGAAACATCCTGGATGGATTTAATGCCTCTGTTGCATCAGTTATGCGCCTGCAAATGGAGAGAGGTTGATGGACAGGAAATAGAGAGAGTGCATCTTGGATTGGCCCTGCAAAGTCTGAAAAAGCAGAAACGGGGGGAAGGGGGATAAATCTGCAGAAGCTGGCAGACTTTAGGTGTGTCTTTCTGGAGAGGATGATTGTAAATCTGTCTGGATAGAAATGAGCTTGTACAGAACATTCTCCTCACCGTCATTTCAAAGAATGTATTGTTTGTCACATACTATGATTAGAAGATACTGCTAGAAGAGAATGTGTGAAATGGTCATGTATAAGGAAAGAAAAAAAAACACGGCCTGATATTGTTTTGTGCAGTTCAAATGTTTTATTCCTACGACTTGGGGGGAATTTCCTCCTAGGGGTCTCGCAGTAAGAGGCATGTGTGAGTACATTTTTCTATTGATCTATTATTGATTCTAGATCCCAACTTTCTCCCCCCTCGAGTTGCCAGCACAATAAAAAACCAAAATGAAGAGCTCAGCACAAGGATGGGAATGTAAACAAAGAAATATTGATCCCTCTAGCATTGTTAGCATGTATACAATTCCTTTGAAAGAAAGAAAAAAGAAAAAGATTTTTATGTAAATATTTATATTATGCAAAGAAGAGGGGTGGAAAACGACCGTAGCTGCTTGTAAATTTAATATTTCTGAATGGTTACTATCAGGCCATAGAAATAATTGCATGTGCAATGAATGTTTGGCTCTTCTCACTGAATGTGAACTAAAAAGTGCAATGTTTAAATGGATAGGGGGTGATGAAAAGCTCTACTCTTTGAAAAGTCTTTAACTTTTTTAAGTTGAGAGATAAGTAGAGGATGTAGGAAGTTCTTAAATATCTAAATTCAGCCTGGGCACATCGTGTCTGAAGCAATAGAAACAACACATTCCGCAAGTTACACAGTCCCCTGAAGCCATTCAAAGATTCAGTGCCTTGCTCACTGGCACTTGGGCAGCAGCGTGAATGGAAAGCTGTGGGTGGCCGTGGCTTCTTTAACCTTATGCCAAACTATCAAATATGAATCACTTGCCCTGCTTTTGCATTTGCTGGCCAGTGATGATGTTCAAAGCAGCTCACTTCAAGGGAAAGGCGCGCTCAACTCAAAGGGCAGTCTTGAGGTTACACTGGGTGCAGATTCTTCACAATATACACACAGAAAGAAACATCAGCACTCTCTGAAGACGTTTAGGAGACTTTAATAATTATTAAAGACTCCTAAATGTCTCCAGAGAGTGGGGATGTTTCTTTCACAGCGATGACGTTCCCCACTGGAAGACAATGTGTGTCATTGTAAAGAATCACATCAAGTGTGAAGGACATGCACAGTCACATTTGAACTCTGAAGAATGTAACAGAAACATCTAATCGTGTAAATCAGGGGTCTTCAACAGGGGGTCCGGTACCCCTAGGGGGTCCTCAGAGTTACTACAGGGGGGACGCCAAATCTTTGTGTGATTGGATATTTGCCAGACCCAAGGGGTCGGGCTTACATGAGGCTTTGTACCTGTTTCGTCCATACATGGGCAGGGGCCATTTGTCCTCCGGCCCCAGCCAAAAAAAAATTGTGACGTCCCCTTTCGTCACGAACTATTCATGACATCATGAACTTCAGTTATAAAGTGGTTTATAGGTGTGTTACATACTAGGACTTCATTTTGGGTCTGGCAGAACCAGGTCTCCTGGTCTTGTTTTTTTCCATTAACCACTTGAACCCTAGCACCCACCTTTTCTGAGGAGAACTATAGCCCAAAAACTACTCGCGCTGCAAGGCGTTGTGAGCTTCTAGATCGGCTATTTCCGGCAAAGAGGTTTGGTGTAGAGTATTGACAGTTTAAGTGGTTAAATGTCTGAAAATACGCATTAACATGAATCCAACATACACTGATGAAAGTGCTGTTCAAAGAAGTGTATGAAGCTAACTATGAAATCTATGAAAAACTGCAACAAAATGTTATACAATATGTAGTGGGGGGTCCTTGTTTCATCTGTCTCTCAGCTAAGGGGTCCTTGGCCTGAAACACATTGAAGACCCCTGGTGTAGATCTTGGGATCCACATGTGAACAGTGTGGCTCCAATGTGGATCTCGGACTCCACGTTGTCGTGACATCAGTCATCTATGACGTCAATCTTCATCATAACTACAGTATATGACGTATGACTCCAATTTTGGGCAAGGTTTCAGCCCTGTCAGAGCCCCATCGACTTCCATTATAAAATTAAAGTAAAATATTTATATTTATATATATATATATTTATTAGAAGGGGGGAAAAAGTACTTCAATGGCCTTCTGGCAGTGTGCACAAGATTTACAATTTAGGCATTTAGCAGACGCTCTTAATCCAGACCGATTTACCGTAAGCAAGGAAAACACGAGGTAATACATCAAATGCATAGACATGGTACTCTAGAATCATAGGTAAACCAAGAACCTATCATCAGTCTAAACAGTATAATATCAAACAAATCTATAATCTGTCCATTGAAAGTATAGGATGCCAGGTCTACAAATGAAATGACCTGGCATCTGTCTGCATAACATGCGATCTAAATGACATTTGAGCCTTTGCATAAGCCTGCAAGGTGGTCAAGGCTAGGGCAAGAAATGTGGCGCTGACCGGTCCAGCGGTTTGCGAGAGATTAGCTCCATTCACACAGACAGACACACACACACACACACACAGACCTGACGACTCTGCCTCCTACAGTGCCACACCGTAAAAAGTTTTACACTCTCAGAGTTCAATTAAAGGAGAATTTTGGACTAAAGTTTTATTACATTTTCTATGATGTTATGATATCTTAGGATGAATGGTACAGTAGAAAAAAATCATAACTCCACCCCTGGTCCACCACAGCTTAAAAGGTGCGCGGATAGGCCTTAGGTTAGATCACATATTTTAATAGCTTATTTTTTTATTTATTTTTGTGAGATCTGACGTTCATAGTGACAGAACACTATCCAAAAAATATATAATAAAAATAAAAAAAGCCTCGCTAGACGAGATTGAAATCTCGAGATTTCAGTCTCATCTAGCGAGACTTTTTTTTTTTTTTTTTTTGGTTGCATAGTGTTCTGTCACTATTAACATCAGATCTCACCAAAAAAAAAAATGTGATCTAACCTAAGGCCTATCCGCGCACCTTTTAAGCTGTAGCGGACCAGGGGTGGAGTTATGATTTTTTTCTACTGTACCATTCATCCTAAGATATCATAACATCATAGAAAATGTAATAAAACTTTAGTCCAACATTCTCCTTTAACACTGAGACACCTCCTTCAAGCACAATTCAATAAAGCTGGCTGTCAAAATCAAATTTTGTACTTTCAGACACTTTATTTATAGAAAAGGAGATATAGAGGGAAACGGCGTAAAAGATTGTCCAACAGCACAGAGACGGTAATGAAAATATTTTCAACCACCAGTCTACTATGTCTGACATTATATTGCACATACTGTATATCTGATTACTTGAAAACCTGATGCTGTAAAAAGGCTAAAATGTGTAACATTCAAAACAAGTTTAAATTCGTTTTTAGCTTGAGGAAGTTAACAAGCAGATTGTTGTATTGTTTACAGTGTTGTTTGCATCTTGTTGAATTTTGAGAACATAATTTGATATGCTCTATGTTCTGCTTGCTACACCGTACTTGTAGGGCTTCTAAAGGCATTCGATCAATGCTTTATTACTCGTAAAAAGGTGTTATTGTTGTGATATTTATATTGCCTAATCCTCTGGATTACGGTGTGTATATTTCTTTGTGTTTTATTCCTGGCACATGAACTGTTTATGATATTCTGTCAAGACATTTTCTATTCCATTGTGCAGAAGTTGATGCCAAAATTCATGGGATATTCATACCTTTTGAGAGTTGTTTTCAGTAACGTTTTTAGTTGTGTCAGACAATGTGTTAACATCAATAATGTTTTTGTTCGGGGGGTTGATATTCTAATCAAAATTCAACATTGAGTGTCCCTTATTTGAGGATATGTTGACAAGAGTGGCATACTGTAGAATTGACCATTGCCAAGGATTGAACACGCACATCCAAACCCAATTTAGGCATGGCGCTGAGCAGAAAACACAATTTCTTGCAAAAGGAAGTAGACAGCTCGCACACAATTGGGCTCCAGTTGAAACGTGATCGTGTATTGTATCCACAAGTGGACTGGACTTTCATATTACGGGATGGGTCTCCCTCACAGACGTACTTATTCATCCCACCCCCAAAGAAGCTACGTCTCTTTTGATGAAAATAAAACAATGAAACCAATGATATCACATGAGATCCTTGCTGTGTCCTTATGTCCTCACAGTAGGCCTAACTTAGCCTGGTAAAGCCCCTCCCTCCGGAAAATCTCATTTCCATTTGATTTCAGGAAGGAGTCTATTTAAAAATAAAAATTCTGAGAACCGGCAGGGGCGGGCAGTGACACGCATGTATCTATCTATGTATTTTGGGCAAGGCCGTCTCAAAAGTCCCGTTGCGTCACATTAGTCTGGAGGTGGTAAAAATGCACTGCTGATTGGCTGAAGGGGAACAACGATCATTGGCTGAAGGGGTTCTCAGTCAACGGTATTACTCCCGCCCAACTCCAGCCCACAGCCAATATTGCAAAATGGGCGATCATGCCAGACTCACTCCTGAAATAAATGACAAATGAGATTTCCGGAGGGAGGGTTGCAGGCTAGGCCTAACTGGCTGTTTCAGAAAGCTCCCAAGTGATAATGAAATAAGTGCTGGTAATGTAATGAGCTTACATTCTGAAATGGGACCAACATGGTTTTAAACTATAACAAATGGCCAACTTTGAATGCTGGTCACAAGATTTATTTTTTATTGTTGTATTTTTATTTATTTATTTTTGTGTTGGAAACCCTCAATTAAATTTGATGTGATTCTTGGAAATGTCTGTGTGGCCTGGAGACTTCACCTGTTTGTGTGTTGGCCACAACATCCCATCATTCCAGATTGAAAACTGGCTCATGCCCGTGACATGTTATTTCCCTCTCTAGACTTTTGCTCTTGTCCTTTTCCATTGTACTTTCCAATAAAAGCAGAAATGCCGTAAAATGATATGTTATATATATATAATATATTTATTGTAGATCATCTTTTTTAGTGAGAGTCTTTTTTTGATTTTTTTGAAGGAAAAGGGGGGCCTAATATGACTCTGGGGGAAGTTTAGGGTTTAAGTAGAATGATTTATGTCGGTCTTCCTCTCCATGCCAAGAATCAAAGGTCTTTGGTGAGTCCAGTAATCCGTGTATCTTGCGTTCAGATATCCGATCTGAAATCCAAAATAGAAAATAGAAAATTGGCAGTGAATTTTCTATGCAAGATACACGGATTGTCTAGTGACTTGCTAGTTACACTTCATACTAGCTTTCCCCTTTTTAATATATTGTTTTAGAATGTTAATCGTCCTAATCCCTAATTTTATAACTCCTATGTTAGGCATGGTGAAATGATGGTAAGAGCATATTTCTCTACAGTCATAGACGTGGAGGATTAAACCAGGGGTCTTCAACAGGGGGTCCTCAGAGTTACTAGGGGGCCGCCAAATCTTTGTGTGATAGCAGATCTACAAGCTTGCCTTGACAAGTGTTGTGAGCTTGTAGATTGGCTATTTCCGGCAAAGAGGTTTGGTGTAGAGGGAAAAAAGAGCAGACAGTACAGAGTGAAAGGTCAAGTTGAGTAAGTATTGACAGTTTTATGTGGTTAAATGTCTGAAAATACACATTAACATGAATCCAACATACAAACTTGTCTATGACGCCATCTATGAAATCTATGAAAAAGTGTAATCTGCAACAGAATTTTGTACAATATAGTGGGGGTCCCTGCTTCATCTCTCTCTCTCTCTCTCTCTCTCTCTAGGGGGTCCTTGGCCTGAAAAACGTTGAAGACCCCTGTATTAAACATTATGAAATACATTCGCAAACTCACATCCACTCGCAAAGCACAAGCAAACGACTGCGTGTTGTTTGGGCAACTGAACAGTTCTCCTGCGTGAGTTTCAGACAAACTTGCATGAGGGAGCCTCGAAAGTTATCGTTTACCCACTTATTTTCAAAACCAGGGAATAAAAAAATGGTTTTAAATTATTAAAAATGCTATTACACCATCATTTCAGGATTGACTATATTCGACTTTTCATTAAACATTTCAGTTTTTCAGTGAGACCTTGCCCCGCTGCAAAGGAAGAGAAGATTCTTCTTATCACATTCAGTACAGCATACAGCACCACTTCAAAAACCAGCACAGCAGTGATAACATGGCTGCCACCCAATCACACAATTCAAGAAGCACAGGGCAGTGGGAGTGAAGTGCAAATGAAGACATGTGACATTAGAGTGCAAAGCACATAATCACATCTGCAGTACAACTCCAATTTCACTAAAGTGAAGTTGTAGTACTTAAAGGACCATACCGTCCTGCTACCGTCATTAATACATGTCTTTGTATGTTGTCAACATCAGCCACATAGTTTACATAAACCGCTACAATGTTTCCCAAAATTGCTTTCTTTTTTAGATATTGTGTTTATATTTTGGCCTTATTCACTAAATGTAGTAACTTTAAACTCAGTTTGTCCACACCATTTAAACATGAATAGATGAGAATGATGTATGCTGAGTTCTACTCAAGTATATAAGGAGTGGTGGTTCTCAAACATTTTCATGCAGCCCCCCCAAATTGATATGTATGTTGGCCACAGACCCCCATCGCAAAATACTTTGTGCCAGGGATTTACACCAGATTTACATGATTCTTCAAGCTTTTTCAAAATTCTAAAATGCATCACGGTGCTATACAGGTTGTGAGATTGTTGCATAAAATAGGGTTAAACTGGCTAATATTGTGGCTAAACAGATTTTGATGGAGCCATGGACCACTTAGACCCCATTGAGAACCATGTTTACACTGCATGCTTGCTTGCTTGGTGCATACAGGGGGCAATCTCTGCTAATGGCTATAAAAGAAAATTAAACTGGTATATCCGTTAAAGCCAAGATAGCCAACCAGAGGTAGGTAGGTACTTTATTCATCCCCGAGGCGAAATTAAGGTGTTACAGCAGCTCTCGTCGAGACATTAATAAAACACATAATAAAAAAAAACATATAAAATAGGTATTAACATAGTCAACAAAAACCACAGACCAGAACGTAAGAGTCCGATGGCTTGCATCCCACATACTAATCACCCTGATCAAGCCAACCAGATGAGGAGTTGTGCAGTCTTATTGCTTCAGGCAGAAAAGATCTCCTATAGCGCTCCTAATAGGCGATTTTAGGGGGGGCATGGGGGGCACTTGCCCCCCATATATTTTTTAATTTAGAAAATATAAATACGTCTCATTTATAGCTTCTATTATGTCCACATATATGGCTGTATACAGTATGTACATATATATGTAGAGTCATATATGCAGGGGGCCAATTCCGAATATGTCACATATATATGTGCATATATAAAAATATATGTTCATATATTTCCTTTGCCCCCCTTAGTGGCAGAGGCAAAAATCGCCTATGGCGCTCCTTCTCGCAACTTGGGTGTAACAGTCTGTTGCTAAAGGAGCGTTTCTGCCCTGCCACAGTGCCATCCATGATGGCCAGGAGTTTAGTCTTCATCCTGCTTTTCGCCACCTCCTCCACAGTGTCCAAGGTGGTACCGAGGACAGAACCCGCTTTCTTGATAAGCCTATTCAGCCTCCTGCTGTCGCCTTCCTTGATACACCCCCCACCCCACGACATACAGCACTGCGGCCACCACTGATCATGTTCAGCAGAGTCCCACACACACACAAAAGGAGCTGAGCCTCCTCAGGAAGTAAAGCTGTCTCTGGCCCTTCTTGTATAGGACATCTGTGTCTTCAGTATGCTACATGCATTCAGCTTTCATTACATAATGTATGTGCTGTATTTGATACATGCTGAAATATTTTCATTTTATTATGACTGCAATGGAATATCAAGCAATGCACAATATTCCATGTGCCAGTCTGTTGTTTTGTAGGAAATATATTATTATTATTACTAAGAGTTATATAACAAAACCCTGCCCTGTGGCCCAATATAACCTGACTGGATAACAAGGCCTTTCTCACAAGCACAAAAACGAATCCGTAAACCTCCCCGCATAGGACATTTTATGGACTGATCGGGGTCCCGGTAATGGGCCTTTTAGTTTGATCAAATCAGTTCCCGGCACCGTTCTTCTCAGATCCGTATCATCTTGAGGAATTTTCTTGTTTGTTATTCGCGCGTCGCTCGGTCCTTGGACTCCACTATTTGTATTGGAACCCCTGGTGAGTAGAGATAAGAAGCGCCCTTGATAATTGAAAACGGAGCGGTGAGAATGCATTGTAGCGTTGGGACTGCGTTATAGCTGCAGGCCTGGGCTAGTGTCTGATTAACCCAGCTGAATGGCCTTATGACAGGCCACCCCGTCCCGTCCCACCCTCCATCATAGATGGAGCAGGGATGAATGGAATCTCATATGACCCCTTTTGTCACCATCCCACTCACCTCTGGGCACACATAAGAGCCAGTCGGTTGTTTTGATAAATAGCTGCCCAGCAAGGGGGCTGGGTCATAATTGATCTTCTCCTTTCTGTCTTTCTTTCTCTCTCTCTCTCACTCACAATCTCCTATCTCTGTCCCTGACTTTTAGAAAGTCAAGAGACCGTGGAGAGGAAAACAAATATAATTGCAATGTTATCATGCCCTTTAATATCCCCTAAACAGCAGCGCACTATAAGCTTGTTAAACTTGAACTAATACTCTTTACTACAATGATTAACCTTATTAACCTTAGAAAGGTGTGCGTTTCTTTCGAGTACTCCTGTCTCTGGGGCTTTCACACCGATATGTCCTTCACATTCACCACAACCTAATACAGCCAATTAGAATGCAGATAGAGAAATCGGCAGGCATGGCTACCGATCTTGAACAGAATAAAAGGAAAGCATGCCAGGGGTACTATTGGCGGTGAGTGTCACCACATGGAAACTATAGAGGCTTCACTCAAACTATTCAAGGAAAAATGTCCATTCCCCTGACACTGACTCACGTTATCAGAAACAATTCACTGGGGCGAGCACAGTGTATGTTTTAGCAATGATAGCCTCGATCTCCATGCAGGCTTTTATTTTCCTTCGCGTTTTGCTCAAAAAGAAAGCCTGGCCCAAGCTGTTGACATTTATGGCATGGGAAGTGGGAGTCGACCTTTCATTTCCCCAACCACATGACTATAGAGATCATGTGTACCGATTTGCGTGATGTTTGGACAAAATCTTTGGGAGTAATAAAAAAAAAAGTTTTGCAAAAAATCTGTCTCCTGGTGGCGCTATAAAAGGCAGATCGGACAAATTTGGGCCAGAGGTTCTTCTCTGGCATCCAGCTAATGTGTGTGCACAGTTTCACGTTGATCGGGCCAATGGAACCGGAGATTAGCTGTTCACAGACGGACGGACGGAGACAACTATAGCTATAACCATATCGGCCTGGCGGAGACAACTATAGCTAGTGTTATTTCTTAGTCAATTAACCAAACCAGCACAGTGGCCTTAGACTGTGATTGGGACATTGGGGGTTCAATCCCTGGCCGAGTCATACCAAAAACGATAATAACAATGTGTGTATTTCTTTCCTAAACTATAGGGGAATGATTTAAATTCTAACATCTAGAACGGAGTAAACTGTGTTAGATGAATAAGCAGCCTCACATGAGCAGTCAAGCACAAAATGATCTTGCTTTAAAAAAAACAAAAAACATTTCTCTTATAGGAAAAACAAACTCTGCTAGTTTTAAAGCTTTATAATCTGGGTTCTTCTGAATGACATACAGTATAGCAGGGAAACAAGACAAATATAGTCTAGTCTAGTCTAGTCCTGAAAAAAAGTATTTTTTTCCCTCCCCGGTATGTCACAAACGATAGCTGCAGATTGCACAGGGAAGCTATGCCGTTATTATGCCCCGTCTTGTGTGGTTATTGTGAGACCACCAAGAGACACCAATCTGTTGTGACGCCATTCTTATTTTCATCAGATTTGCCAGACTAGAAGAAAAACATACTGAAACATAGTCCTGTAAAAACAGCTTTAGTTTAGTTCAGAAATTGTACTTTCGTGGGAAAAGAGGACTCCTGCACACTGCACTTTTCTCTTGTTTCTCAGAAAAACATAAATTCCTGTCAAATATACTGTTACTGAACCGTCTAGGATGCTGAATAACCACTGGCTCTTTGTATATCTAGTACAGTTTCAATGCAAATGAGGTTTCTTGTGCACGTATGCCTTCTTTGAAACAGCCAAATTAGGCCATTCTGAATGAGGGATGGTGTCACACATGAACATAATAGGCGAACATTACATTCCGCAAAAAATAGGCAGACATTTGCCATTTGTTAAATTAGTTTTCGTTGTCCGTACATCTCTCTTCCTTTTAGCTTGGTCTCTCTCCTGTCTGTCTGTCTGTCTGTCTGTCTCTCCCTCTCTCAATCTCAAAAACATCACACACACACACACACACACACTTTTTCACTACCTCATTTTAAGTGTGACCTGTCTGTTTCAAATGGGTTTTGTTGCTGCTTTGATGTATTTGTTTGTTTCAAATCAATTCTTGAATTATTTTGGTAATATATATTTCATGAGTGATAAAGTTGTTTTGGCGTTAGTAAATAAAAACACTTTTTTTTAAATCTCTGCTTTGATGTGCCTCGGGCACAAATATTTTTTGGACTAGAAGAAAAACAACCAAGAGAAATGAAATACACAGACAAACCTCAGTTTGTGTGTGCGTGTGCGTGTGCGTGTGCGTGTGCGTGTGCGTGTGTGTGTGCGTGTGCGTGTGCGTGAGTGCGTGCGTGCGTGCGTGCGTGCGTGCACCCTCGCACAGTGGCCTAAAGGTTAGAGGAGCGAGTGTGTGGCCGAAAGGTGCCTGATTCGATCCCCCTTGCTGGCAGGAGAAATCTGAGTGGGGAAATGAACAACCTATACTCTCACACTCACCCCTCCCTCAACAACTACTGTTGAAGTGCCCTTGTGCAAGTCACCTATAACCCCCAACTGCTCCAGGGGAGCTGGTCTGACGCCAACAGAATACAACAGTATAGTTGATTGACAGTGGTTGACAGTGGTTGATTGATCTCTCTTCCCCCTTCCCCCTCGTTCTTTTTATGGAAATAACAAAAAAACGATGGAGCTTGGACAAAAACTAATTTCACCCACTGTTTTACACCCGTAAACCTGTGACAATAAAGTTGATTCTGATTCCGATTGCACTGAGCAGCTCCCAGGTGTGAATGTGTGTATGAAGCAGGGCTTTGCCGGGAAAAAAAAAGAGACAGACATAGCAATGTGACCCTGGTTAAATAAAGGATTAAAACATATGTACAGATGTGTGTCTGAAAGTGTTGAAGGGATGAAGTATAGAGAGTTTGCAGAAGTTCTCGCCAGCTATACTAGAATGTCAAACATCAGGTTTTTCAGACACATTTTGACATTCTGCCCAGCAAGTGCACAACAAAGAGGCACTGCTGGCACTTTCCACTCTCTTCACAGCTTGCGTCTCTGCAATACAGATTTCTCTGTAGGTGCTGGGGTTTCTTAAATAGGACTGGTTCAATGCCTCCATCTCTGACAATCCTTCCCTTGCTTATAGGACACCATAACAGGCGATAACGGATGTGACAGTGACGCCATATGTCCATGTTGTTGGCGACAGCTTTACAGTTTCCATCTGTTACCGATGCAATTATGAACCTAAGTTTGTACACATCCATCCATTTCCTTTTTCTTTTCTCCCGTGGTAGAAGCACACTTTCTCTTGCTACTGGGCCAGCGAATAACCTTCCAAACATACCGAGAGTCCAAAATGGAAGATCAAAGATAAGTCATGCATTATCTAAAAGACCTCTTGAAGGCAGGTGTTGGACCCAATGAACTTAGATCAAAGACATATATGTAGCTGTAGTGCCTTTGCACAACTTTATAGGATAATGGACGCTATGGGATCATCATTGTTACTTTACTGAGTGTTATATTGCATTTACTAAAACCTTTTTGTTTCTTATCTCTAGATCAGTTTCTGAGGATGTCTGAGGTCATGCCCCCCTTTGGGATGTTATGCTTGGCTGTTGCACACCTCACAATCATGAGGGCTGGGCGATATGTCAAACCAATATCACGATTATTTCAAACTTTTCCCTCGATTACGATGAAACTAAGTGAAATAAGTAGATCTACAAGTTTGTAGATTTGTGCTATTTCTGTACGCCACCATTGTACAATGATGTGTAATACGGGGTTAAGTGGTTAATCACACTCATTGATTTAGTCAACTTTATTGTCACATGACAGGTTTACAGGTGCAAAAAGTTTTTTGCAAGCTCCATTGTTTTTGTTATTTTCATAAGAGAAAGGGCAAAAGAAGAAGGGGGGCAAGGGGGAAGAGAGATCAATAAAAACTAACAAATGATCTACATTATTTACACACCCCACAGCCCGTTTCCAAGGGGGGGGGGGTGGAGGTTTAGGTGGTGGAGTCATACATGGGTGTGCAGCTCCACTACAAATCGGACTGGTCAGAAAACACAGACTGTCTTTACAAGAAGGGTCAGAGTAGGCTGTATTTCTTGAGGAGACTGGCTTCTTTCAACATCTGCAGGAAGCTCCTGCAGATGTTCTATCAGACAGTGGTTTCCAGCGTCCTTTTCTATGCTGTAGTGTGCTGGGGAGGCAATGCTAGACAGAGGGACACACTCAGGCTGGACAGATTGATTAGGCGGGCTGGCAAGGTGATAGGGACTGAGCTTGACTCGGTGGCAATGGCAGAGAAGAAGACTTTGGTTAAGACAGTATCCATACTGGATGATGCCAGCCACCCACTGCACACAGCACTTTACTCCCAGAAGAGCACATTCAGTGTTAGGTTTCGACAGATTTAAGAACTCCTTCATTGCAAGACTGTTCATTAAACTGTAAAATTAAGCACTGGGGGGGAGAGGAGGTGGGAGGGGTTTGATCAGCTAATTTATTTACATTGTAGAAATAGATTTTTAACTTCTTATAACATAGTTTTTCACTGCATTCTATTTCTACTGATGTAATGTTTTATATATATTCATCATGCTCTTTCTCACTGACAAATCTATATGAATGTGTGGAAACTGGAGCTGTTGAACAGAACAAATTTAATTCGGGATTAATAAGTATATTTTATTCTATACCTAAATTATATATAGTAACCAAAACTGCGTAAAACTTTGTATGCGCACTCCCTAGAGGCCAAGGAAAAACCTTTGCCCCACATTTTTCACATCTAACTTTTATAGCGCCTATTTTTTTATATTGCTCCTTCAGATTTTATCAAAATGTCACGTAAATCGGTACACATGATCTCTATAGTCATGCGATCAAGACAAATCTGTTAGATTTTTCATATTCCATCCTGATTGGCTAAGATTGACATCTAAAGTTTGCAGGAGTGGCCTGTTTTGAACAAAATTCCTCAAATCATGAACACAGCGTCTGATTGCAGTGAAACTTTGCACGCACATTTGCACTACGTTGAGGAACAAATGCCACTTTTTTGACATTGCCCTATTATAGCGCCACCAGGAGGCCGATTTTTTATATTACTCCTACAGATTTTGTCCAAACATCACGCAAATTGGTACACATTATCTCTATAGTCATGTGATCAAGATGGATCTGTCCAAATATTCATATTCCATCAATATTGCTGGCCCACAATAACCTAACTGACCTGGCGGAGCCCATGTGCTCCGAGGAGCAATTTTTCTAGTTATCTATCTATCTATCTAATCTACCTACCTACACTGTATCTATTGCACCGGATATCTATCCGGTGCGGTAATACCTGAGGTAAGACATAAAGGTGCGTGAGCATATAGCAGCAGATATATACTGTACATGAAATGCTACGGACGTTAGTTAAAGTGTGGGGGGGGGGGGGGAACAGTGCGTTATACTGGGATTAAGGTGCAACGGTGCAAATTATAAAAACAAATCTATTCGAATGTTTTCGTGTCGACAAAATATATACAGTATAGTTTTTTTAAACTGCTTCTCGGTTATTCAATTAACCAAGATTAATGAGCTAGATTAAGTCGGTTATTGGTTCTAAATATTGGTTTCAATATATTTTGGTTTAATTGCCCAGCCCTACTTCCACATGTGTTTCATCACTCCTCACAATGATGCAAGAATACTACATGTGACATCATTCTTGTGTCAGCCTCCTCTGGATCACTGTCAAACTGCTGACAACCGTTTTGCATATGATCTTCACCTCCTCACCTTTGTCAAATCCACCTGCCAAGATGATGGAGTCATCCGAGTGTATTCTCTTTGTACCGTATGGGTGCAGTAGGGGTGTGTGTGACTTCTAAACGTTTAAATGCTAAACGTTAACAACAAGACAGGGTCTAATAACTGTGTGGCTTCTCAGACTTCATGTGGCCAGTCTATGATGATGTCAGTCATATATGATATCAGTTCTATGAAAATATAAAACATACGAACGTATGTTAAACTGAGAAAAAGTCATCTCTCATCATGGGAGAACATGGGAGTATTTGCGATAGTGAGTTGGTATTCCAACAGCATGGGAGCAATGCAAAATCATTTAAGATTTAAACACCTGACAGTGACGTCGAGTGATGCTAGCGGGAGCGATATGAGTTCAAGCCTGACTACTTCACAGAAAACATCAGTACGGCCTTTCACAAGTGTGGCAAAACGTATTAAGAAAGCGTGACCAGGTTGATTGTCAAAATGATCGCCATCGATGTGCAGCCGATCTCTACAGTGGAAGATGATGATTTCACAAAGCTTACAGTACAGCTTTTGGTCGAACCAGGATTCGCGATGTTGATCCGAAAAAACGGTAACTGCAAGTATTGACAAGCTTTCAAGTTCGGGGTGAGACAGTAACAGTGGAATCCCTGTTTTAGACTCAACGATGGAGATCATTTAGGATTAGAAAAGGTTCAACTGTCCAGTGTTATACATGTAGGATATTTAAATAAGCAATGAACACAAGTAGCTAGTATGAACAAGAGTGCCAACTGCCAAGTGTAGCAGGATAGTAGTTGAATGACAATATACTGTACATCCATCTTCATTAGTATGTATAGCTGTAGCATATTATACTATAGTATAATGCAATAGTCATAAATTGACACTAAACAGTGTGACTGCATAACATATTCCTAATACCACATGCAACTTCACATAAGACACTTATCAGCAACCTTGTGTGTTTATTTTACACTAAAAATACATCCTGACTTCGTTTCGCATAGACAGTTGTCAAAATGTCTTGTTGTGTTTGCGTTCTCATTACTCAGAACAGTGCTATATTTGTTCTGCATATATTTGTTCCGCACAGGATCCCACCGGTGACGAGGACGACCTGTCATTGCACAGCCCCAGCCCCAGCCGTGCCAGTGGCAGTGACACCTGGCAGCAGCCGGTAGCTGCCCTGGCCAAGATGGACCCCGGAGACCATCCACCCTACAGCTACCTCCACCACGGTTCCTGCTCCACTTTGTACACCTGCTGCTCTGCTGGGCGGTCAACCCTGTCAGTCACCAAGTGTCACCTGAGCCTCTGTCAAACGACCAGGAGAGCATTATTCATGCCATTAGTTCAGAAACTATTGGGCATGCCATGAACACTTTCTGGTTAGTGTTGCACCAGCCCTGACAAGGCTTGAGTTGAACCACAAAAAACAGCCATGGTAATGGATCAGGTTCCAACATACGTTGGACAGAAACCTTATACCACATTTTTTATGCATTAATGCCGTTCTACTAGTGTCGTGCAAAACTCGCAAAAATAATTACGTGTTTAAAAAAAAAAAAATTAACCAATAAAAAAGAATAAATAAGAGCTTGTGACAAAAAGCTTGTTTTTTCTTTATGTGTGGGAGGGAGGAAGGGATTGATTTTGTCCGTGCTTGTATGGTTTTGGTTGTTCTACTTGTCTATGTGTAAATAATAAAATAAAAAAAATATTGTAATTTTGATTTATTCATTTCTTCACAGTGATTATACACTGTCCTCTTCCCAACCTTGTGGCCAGTGCTTCTCCTCAGGGGGAAGGCCTTGTCTGCAAGGGGCGGCCATAGCTGAGTGGTTAGTGAGCCCGCCTAGGGAGCCAGAAGCCCTGGTTGCCCCAGGTACGATTCCAGGCCAGGCCAGCAAATGTGTCGATGAAATGAAATTTGTCCCTGAGCAAGACTCTTAACCCCTAATTGCTCACAGGCCCTCATTGGAAACAAGACCGTAAGGACTTTCATGAACGGACCTGTTAAAGGAATTATCCTTAAGGTTCACATGGGGCATGGGACCCAGGTCCTCAGCTCCAGAGAGCATCTCTAAGGAGGTTCAGTAGTTCCTGGCACAGGCCAGGGCACACCCAAAGGCGGAGGTTGCCAACGTACCCCCATCACTTTTCCTCCCATAGGCACAACATAGCCCTCACTGAAATATACCGGACCTCCACAACGGCAAATGAATGTTGTAATTGTGGTGCGGCTGACATAATGTGCTATCCATGTTGCTATCCAAAACAATTTGAGAAAGCCGAATTGGGTTTAGAAATCCAGGGCAATCTTTCACCATTCCGCTCTGTCTGGGACAAGCATGAACTCTGGGAGGAGACGGTCTCAGATGGCCTTGCAGACACTCACAATGCAATGCATCTGTGTCCCACCCTGGAAGAAAAGACTATGGAACTAAAGGAGTCCCCGGTTGCGTGCGTGCGTGTGTATCGTTTTTTTTCCCCGGCTTAGACAAATGCAGAATCGCTTGTCTAAATTGTGTGAGCAATGTGCTTATGGAAACAAAATCATGAGATCCAATTTGTTGTTCTTAGCTCTAGGCAGAGCTATTTGTTCATAAAAGGCAGACAGTGTGAACGTGCCCCAATAGGAATCTGTGTTATGTGTAATGCTTCTCTGTATTTAGAGGCTTGTAATTCTCAACCAAGTCGATTTATCTATACGCTTTTTGTTTGGCTGAGAACATATTGTTTTGACTACTGAAATCGACATTACCAAATGTTCATTCAGAACAATGCATCTCTTCATTCGGGATAAAATTCCTCATAACTTGACAACCATAAGACCCAAGTTTGCGGTGCCGACAGTACTGTAATGTGCATTGTGCACATCTCTAAAATTCTGGAAAGCCTGTTGGCGTTTGTGACCATCTGGTGTTGAGGGAGACACATTTAAAGTGTGATTGAATATGGTGTACAAGTACATCCACATTGCCTTTAGAGGTTAATATGGGTTATGAGCTTTCTAGTCTAGGATGTCTCATGAAAATAAAAGCCTGCTTCACCCTGTGAGTTTGAGTAATCTCTAGAAAAGTACAATACAGTATGTGCACGCGTGGATTAAAAGCAGGTCACAAGAATTAGCAATGGAAAAGTTCCTTGAATGCCAGCAGTACTGAAGTGTTCCTATTAGCAAAACCCCAAATATTTCCTTTTGCATCAAAAGAGCCAGGTGACACGTATGATGTAACATCTGACACAAACGTTGCAAGCCTTGCCCGTTCACTGAGGTGCTGCTAACCACTTCTACACCAGCATCCCTATTCTGGGGGGAACGTTCGCCGAGAATAGTATATCTACAAGCTACAAGACATCATTGTCTCACAGCGTCTCACACCGACAAGAGACATTTGGTGTGGGGTGAAAAACGAGCGTACCAAGTACAGTCGCAACTCCGTCCATTTTACCACTTTGGAGGGTTTAGTGGTTTACCCATTAATTTTTGCGCTTTTGCGATATACAAGCTCACAGCACGTCGCTCAGTGCCGCGCTGCGAGCTTGTACATCTGCTATTTTTGAAAGTGTTGAATGATTTAGAATTACGAAAAACTTTGAAAACGACTGATTTAAAAGGCATTTGTAGAATCGGCCTCAAGTCTTAACGGGTTAAAGAGATCAGTCTGGCCATTATTACTGTGCTTCTTGCCGGACAGGTGGAGGATGGTTTGTCTTTGTTTGCTTGCCAAACAAGCAGACGACAGTGTTTATTGTATCTGGCCTCCTGCCTTGTGAGCATGCAGGGTCAGCCAGCGCAATGATGATGAAACACTGAGTAAATGCGGGCAGACAGGGCAGTGCAGGGATTCTACAGCTAATTGATTAATAAGTCCGTGAGCACCTGACGTTGACCCCATGGATTTTCTCCTGATGACTTTCCCTGCGGATGATGCAGTTTCTCTCCCCCCTTTCTCTGTCATGCTCTGTGCATGTGCGTGTGTGTGTGTGTGTGTGTGTGTGTGCGAGTGTGTGTGTGTGTGTGTGTGTGTGCGCGCTCGCGCGTGTGTGTGTGTTCCTGACACACAATTAGAGACAAATCTTGGACGGCAAACCAGTTGATTGGGGTCGGCATGTCAAATTGAGGAAAGAATTGGTGTCCCCAAATCGATTTTACAGAAGTTTTATAAGGTTAGGCTGGGATTTTGGGGATGTGCAATGATAGTATCAGTATGTGAATTCAAAGTTTGCAAAACCATAGTGAAGTGGAGGAAGAAGTACTTAGATTTAAAAGTAACAATACCACAATATAAAAATACTTTGTTGTGGTAAAATGCCTATATTAAAATGTTCCTTTAGTAAAAGTACAAAAGTATTGGCATTGACTTAAAGCACCAAAGTAAAAGCACAGAAATGTTTCATGCATGCGTGCGTGTATGCATGGGTGCATGCATGCGTGTGAAGCTGCATATGACTCTCTGTTATCCTTTGGGATGTGTTAGTTAGACTGTGATGAATGAGATAATCTTTATTTTACTGTGTGTTTCGCTGAGGGATTGTGCATGTAATGGCTAGAATAGATGTGTAAGCAGTTCATTAATACGTTATGTATTCAGCGGTGTGCTTACGCCCCGGTTCGCTTTTCAGCTATGTTTTATTAGTCATTATGCAGCAAGTGATCGTCACAGAACACGCAATGATACGATTTGGAATGAGCATAAAGCTAATAATTGCAAAGTGCTCATTGGTGGCATTGTTGTAGTCGTTGAGCACTCTGGATTTAAAGAAGAAATTAAAGGAAATTGCCTACCATGCAATTTCTAGAATAGGCCCAGTAGTGGCGATTCAATGAGTTATTGTGGTCATTATGTGGAGAAAAGATTACTATTACCCTAAATGACAGCGAGCGCTGAATTGCTTAAATGACCTCTTTGCTTTTTGCTTGCATTTTCATTCCTTGCGCCAACAGTGTGGGGTCATAGACAGGGCGGAGCCAATGTGGCTGCCCCCCCCCCCCAGTCATCACAAGACCAGCCACTGATGCCCCTTGCCTGCCTCCCTGCACACACTCGCCTTCAGTGCCACAGCTATTCACATGCAATTGTTTAAGGGTGTAATAGTTAATCGGACTAAAAAATGTAATTGCTTATTAAAAAGTAGTTGATAGTTTCAAAAAAGAACCAATTAATAATCGATCTCTGTTTTGGGCAAGTCATTATAGGCGAAAAGTGGAAAATAGTGAAAATAGCAGATCTACAAGCTCACAATGCGACGTGTGGTGGGAGCCGGAAAAGTTTATCACGTGAACCAAAACAATTACTGATGAACCACTTAATGCCTATATGCCGAATAGCGAAAATAGATATACAAGCTCAAAAAAATTCGTAATGCATTTTGGGCTTGTATATCTCCTACTTTTGCAATTTTTTAAAATGGTGAAAATGGGCTTTTCTTTAATTTTTGGAAAATATTTGAAACATTTTCCCTATAATGCCCAAAATAGGGATGCCAGGTTGAAAATGCTATTCATTTGTTGGGTAAAGTATAAAGAAATACATCAATTCAGGCATAAATCATTTTTCGAAGTCCTTTTAAGTTTGATTCCTCAGAAGTTGAGTTTTCAGAAACACATACTTACAATAAACTGCAGTTATAAAACTGTTTGATCAATCTAAGCAAATTATTCCACATTTCATAGCACTGATCCGCTGCTTTCATAGGAAATGCTACATTTTTCAACGATCCCACCAGTTCCTGCGTTCAGTCAGAGAACAAAAGTAATTACTTTTCCCAGAGCTGACTGAACAGTGTATTCTCCGCAAGTCTCCTACAAGCTCAGATCTACACGCTCCCAACGGGAGCTGTACTGTACTGTACTGTACTGTACTGTACATTTGCTATTTTAGCAAATGTTCTGACCTTGAATCTTACCTCTAATCCATTTTACAATAAAAAACAAAGTACTAAAACTAATAAAAACTAAGCAAAAACAAAGCCTTATCAAAAACTAAACTATAGCAATCCTGCTTAAAAAAATAATCAAAACTAAACTGAAATTATTTTCAGTCAAAAAGAAATTAAAGTAAAAACTATGCAAAAATGAAAAACTACCGTTTAATAACCCTGGTGAAGATGTGTCTGATGACAGACTGCAGGGAAAAGTTTTTTAAAGACTACATTGGATCAGCTAATGTACAGTTTCTCCTCGCTGACATTCACAGATGGTGCAATCACAAAATAAATAAAAATAGGAGCAACGCGAGTGCAGGCAACAGAAGCAAATCAGCCAGTGATTGGAATGTCACCTTGCTAGTGTGTGTGTGTGTGTGTGTGTGTGTGTGTGTGTGTGTGTGTGTGTGTGTGTGTGTGTGTGTGTGTGTGTGTGTGTGTGTGTGTGTGCGTGTGTGTTGTGTGTTTTGTGTGTTTTGTGTGCGTGTGCTATTTTTCTTTGGATACAATCAATACACTTCCTTTGAACTAAATTTGATTTGTCATCTTTAATTAAATTCACTTGGTGGTATTCATAGTGGCATTGCAAATAATGTATAAATAATTAGGTTGTAACTATATAAATCTGTCTGACATATTGAATTCACTGGATTTCTGCACGGTTGCTCCTGCCTGTGTCTGAAAAAAACTCATGCATGTCTGTGATATAAATATGGATAAGAATAGTTTAAATCACACCTTGGTTAACCTCCCCGATGATAAGAAAGTGATGGTGGTGGGCCTGAAGGTTGGGACACAGCAGGGGGTGTGATTCTGGGGGGGATGATCAGATGACCCCGACGGCGCCAGATTGCATCATGACGTAGTGGGGGGACGAGAGGGAAGATTACAAAAATGAAGATCGACCTTAAACTCAACACTAAGTTTAACCCATTAAAACTGGGAAAGCATCTGTGTCACTTTAGATTGTAGCTATATACTGTATACTATATATATACTGTTTTATACTTTGGCTATTCAAAAGATATACAAGCTTGTTTACAGTGTATTTTGAGATGAACTGTGAAGTTGAGTAACGGTGGTGAATAAAATACATAAAATGTATATTATTTTATAATACTTTAATATCCATTTTTATGCACCTTTTATATCTAGTACGACCTTATTAACCCGTGGAAACAGAGGAGAAGTCTCTGCCAATTGTCTGGTGATTGAGTAACAACGTTGATGATATCCAGACATGATCAGCCATCGTAGCAAGATGTCTGTTCTAGTAGGAGGAGGAGTTCAACCAGGCTATAACAGAGTAATGCACCGTCAGCCATCTGTTGAGCATGTGTTCTTAACATTGGATCACCCAAGCACGTCATCATTTTATCTACAAATGGAATGTTGTGTTCATCTTATTGATTCTCAGTTGGCAGATATAGAGAAACTAACGATACTATTGAACGGATGCGTACAAATGTCCGCTTAAAAATTATTTTAAAATATTTGCAAAAAAGTTCAAAAATAGCAGATCTACAAGCTCATAGTGCGGCACTTGGTGCCGCGCTATGAGCTTGTATATCTGCTATTTTTGAATAGCCAAAGGAATCTAAAATGACAGAGATGCGTTCCCGGATTGAACAGGTTAAATGCTTGTCTGCTAATGTGCTGAGCAGGGAGTAATGTATAGCAGAGCCTGAACGCCAAGATCAAACATAATATTCCCACTTGTATTTACATTTTATAAATAAAATGTTCTCAAGCTATTAATGGTCTCCGACAGTCTATCCGTGACTTATACTGACTGAAATAGGAATAATGATACATAAAAGCTAAAGTCAAGTGCTTGAAAAGAGGTTCATCTTCTGTGTCTGACCACGAAAATGATTTACGATTTTTTCCCCCCCCTCCATCAGGCGCCCCGGCTGACCAGGGGGAGGCAGTATAGAGACCAGGATTACTGCATGTTTTTGTGAGGGTACCTACCCTAGGAGACACGGGGAGAACATGCAAACTCCACACAGAGATTGATGATTTACGATTTTGTTGCCTCCCAGCATGGCAAGTACATAGAGTAGGCTATGCAATATGGACAATCTGGCCCAGATCAGTAATTATTGTTCAACTTCAATGCCGACTGCCGAGTCTCTCAGCCATGGCATCTACCAGTTTGAATGTGAGTGTTGTGCTGGATTTGGATGGATTTTTTTTTAAGCAGTGTACACAAACCTATATATATGTAGGTCAACGCACTAATCTAATATGCTCTTTAAATAGTGGTAAATAATGCACTGGGGGACATCATTAGTGTGGTTGCCCGAAAGGGCAACACAATATAGTACTTGGGCAACTTTATTAGTGTGGTTGCCCGAAAGGGCAACACACTTTATTTATTTATTTCTAGAGCAACCCCAAAAGTTTGGCACGCTACTCCTCCCAGTTTTGGCGGCATACACCAGAGCCATAAGTCAAATCGACCGGCTTCATCGGGAATTGTGTGCTTTCATATTGCTAAGAGATATGTTGTATAGTTTATTTAATATTAATATATTCGTGAATACATTTTTCCCATTGACTTGAATGGGAAAATGCGGAAACTTGTTTTCTCTCGGAAACCGTAAGGGCTACAGTTACAACACTTGGAGGGGAGTGTGCACGCGCGCGTGTGTTTGTGAGTTTTAGAAATGTATTCTTTCAAGCAGTTAAAATAATGAATAATGATGGATGAAAACAATGAATGAATAAATGAAACCATTAAGAACAGTCCATATGGATGGTGTTTCTGTACACGGAGGGATCTTTATTCATTATCCCAAGCACTATTGTAAAACAATACACAGAGTCTGTCTATGGTCATGACATAAGAATAGGTCTATCTTTTTCAATCGGAAGCTGCATTCAAAACTAGTTATATAAAACTTGATAAAAGAAAAACATTTTTTGAGGAAGATTTATTTTCTTTATGTGTATGTCACAGTGATTTATGCTTCCTATAACGCTCGTGGAGCACAGCCAAACCGTGATGATAGAACTGAAGAAAGGTGACAAAAAGAGAGGATATTGTGCATGAGCATGATAATGGTCCCAACCCGCACTATGAGGCTGTGGAGCAAAGTGAGAGCGGTGAAAGTTTTAGTCAATCATGTGTTTCTGTGAGGGTAAAATAAGGTTGTGCGTGTGTTTATAACCAATTGAGTTATACAATGTTGTGTGCGTACTCTAGCGTGCACGTGCACGTGCACACGCACGTGCACACGCACACGCACACACACACACACACACACACACACACACACACACACAGCATTTTATAACTCAATTGGGTATATCCCTATGTCGTCTTTTATTTGTGAATTATTTATATCCATTCCCTGCATCTTCCAGTCCCTTTCCCTCCAGGATAAGGCGACATGCTGCAAGTTCCAGATCCACAGGTCCTGAGGGCTCACCTGACTTCACCATCTGACTCACACTCCCCGGCCCTACTAATAACACAAGCAGCACTTTTTAATCAATCCATTTCTTAAATTAGCCATTGATCGTTTCGAACCACGATCTAATGACTCGGAAAGAATTTGGACCTAATTGCTTGAGAAAATAATCGATAGCCGCAGCCGTACCTGCTGCTATTGGCCTTTTAAATAACACTATGTAATTATATGTTGCTTTTGTGAATCATTTGTGTGTTGATTGTTGATGACTGTATTTACTGCAGGCTGGTGTGCAACAAATTGTCCCCCGGGGGGGATAATGTGCCCTTGAGAACAGAACAGACGGTGCAGGTCTTCAGCTTTCATGTGGGGGGTCAGGCTTTGGTTGTGGAGCCTGATGGCTATACTGGCACAAACTCTGCAGTGTGTGCCGATGGGAGTGAGTGTGTGGCTGGATGTGCTTCTCATATCCCTGCTTTATCTCCTCACAGAGGGGATGAGAGAGGCATTCTCCCAGGATAGGGTCCAGCTTCCTCCTCATCCTCTCCTCCGCAACTACGCACCTCCAGAGCCTTCCCTCACCAGCTTGTTAAGTTAGTTGGCATCCCTTGTGTTGAATCCCCCCCCCCCCACACACACACACACACACACACACACGCTCACAGACACCAGCCAGTAGCAGCCTGTAGCAGGACGGATTAATGGATGGACAGACGGACGGACGGACAGAATAATGGATGTATAGATGATTGGATGAATGAATAGGAACATTAAGCTATTTAACCTTCTGGGATGTGAACATGACAAAGCCGTGGACTCCAGTGAAAAGAGAGGGCTATAGGGAGGGAAGTGAGAGGTAAGGTGACTTTACAAAGATAATTGAGTGCCCTGTAAGGGTAAAGTGAGACCTTTTCTTTCCACCTTTTGTCATTAGAAGCTCTTTATGGAGAAGCGTCAGAAGAGGCAAAGATTCATCATCAGGCCATTTGCAAGAAGTCTCAAGGCCCACTCATTCATGTTCATAAAAAATGCTTATGGTATTCAAATATCTAGCCGTGTTGTATACAAATAAATCTGCATTGCAAAATGGCTTTTTCAGAAGGAGGTTGTAAAGAATATTTGTCACAGAGGCAGATGGTCCTAAACTCTTATTTTCCAAGGTTAGAGCCTGATTGAAACTACATTACAATAAACTCATTTACGTGTATGTGTCCACGTGCAGGTTAGTGTGTGCTGTTGGGATGAACTCACTCTTGTCACGTTATCCTGAATATTAAACTGAATCCTTCCCACACTGGCACTCGATCCCCACACGCATATACTGTAGAGAGAGACACACACACACACCCACACACACATTACAAAACAACAGTCAGAACCCAAAACAATTTCATGGTTCATAAAATTCAATTTCCAAGTTGACTGTTTACAGCTATGGTCATTCAACAACATTTCCCAACTTTTCTCACGTTTACAAACAAGACCTAATATCAGTGTCGTCTGCCATCTTGTAAAGCTGCAGATTGGAGGAGAATGGATGAAGGAAATCGGTATCAAATCTTGCACTTCAGTAGCAAGTTGTCAGTTTGTACTAAATATAAGCTTGTCACTGTCGGACAGACATAAATCATTGCCCTACTAAACTTCATTGTATGACAGTGTCGAAAATAGCAGATCTACACGTTTACATTGAGACAATTCTTGTCACTGCTTTTGAATTTTAACCACTTAAACCCTAGCATCGGTATTGTGGGGAAAGCTTTTGCTGAAAATAGTCAATCGACAAGCTCACAACGCAGTGCATAGCGTCGTGTTGTGAGCTTTTCGATCGGCTATTTTCAGCGAAAGCTTTCTCCACAATAACAGAAAACAGAAAAGATACTAGAATTGAGCCCTGAGGAACTCCGGTTAATAAATGTCATTATTTAGCCTATAATGACATGCCCAAAACAGGGTAAAAAGAGTTAAAGTGGTTAAGTCTGTATGTGGGTTTTATAAATATTTAACCAATGAAAAGTATTAACAAGAGCTTGTGACTAAATAATTCACTGGATGCATTGGAACACAGGTTTATTTATTTATTTATTTTTTGTAAAGTAACAGTTTGGAACATACAGTACAAGGTTTCCGGATTTCAGCAGTGATTTGCTTACTAGGAAGTTTCCACTTACAGATGGTTCACACTCATTATTATTATTGTTATTATTTTTAACCCATTAAAGGGATACTTCACTTTCACATAAAATAAACATTAAAAATATATATTAAAAAAATGAAAGAAGTTATGGCAAAATAAAGGCCCCCTCACACATTAGTAGGACACTCTAATGCGTGAGGGGGCCATGAATTTTCCATTACTTTTTTCATTTATTTTTAATATATTTTTTAAATTTTTCCCCGTTCCGAAAGTGAAGTATCCCTTTAAGATTGAGGCCGATTCATACAAATGCCGTCTAAATCAGTATTCTCACACGGTCAAGATTTTTCAAAAATGTTCAAAAATAGCAGATGTACAAGCTTGCAGCGCGGCACGAAGTGACACGCTATGAGCTTGTAGATCTGCTATTTTTGAATAGCCAACGCTGTTACCCTAAAAGATAACCTGATGAAGGTCTGACAGACCGAACCATTTAATTGCATTTGAAGACGGCGTGCGGGAGTTTTTTCTTTCAGTACGTTGGGGCCCTCGTTTGGTCTTCTCCTACGCACCTGTCGCCTTCGTATACGTGCAAAATACTTTTTATTGAATAGCCAACGCTAAAATCTAAAATGACACGGATGATTTCCCGGTTTTTAATGTGTTCTGTCATTTCAAAATAGGGGGCGATGGCTATTTGGGGGTCTTACTCCTTGGCATGGAAAAGTTTGGGAACCCAAGATCTACAGCAGAACAAAGCTTGTCTGTATTTACTGTATGTTCATCTGTCTCCTCAAATGTCAACAAATCACAGTTCATGACACTGTGTGTGCAACTGTGCAGAGACTGCACGCGCGCGCGCACACACACACACGCACACGCACACACACACACACACACACACACACACACACACAATTTTTAAGGACCACAATGGAAATTAGCTTTATTGTTTTATCCTTTTGATAACTTGTCAGTAAACATGTCAAAGTCAAAAGGCCTGAAATGAAATTAACAAGCCACAAAGAGCATGTGGCCATAGCTGAAAATCTATGCACGACATTGAAAATATCTTTTGGTGAATCTCTTGCTTACACTAAAATGTGCTCTTGTGAAGCAGTCTTGTACCTAGTAAAGGCAATGATCTCCATTTTCAGTTTGCTAAACGAGGTGTCGATCACCATCACACTGGCCAACATGCCATACCCAGCCTGCATAGTGCGGCTTTACCGCTGAACACTACACTGTGATTTGTGGTACTGTGGTAGGTACTGATACTGTGTAGTAAGGTGCTTAAAGTACTTGTGGATTGCTATAATTACTTGAAAACAATTGTAGAGTAAATTACTTTTATTTTCTCTTTGCCATATTGCCCACTTTTCCATTTCCTATACTCTCACACAGTCGCCCCTTCAATTGCCACTACATTTGTTACACTTCAGTTGGCCCATTTAGTGTCAAGGTTTCTTTTAACATAGTCCTGGAAATTCTGGGTATTTTTCCATTCACGTTGCATGGCATATTGAGACTCCTCTGAATAGCCAGCGAGGGAGACAGAGTCAGGGACCTTGGAGGAGCTTTTTACAGTCAACTTAAAAGCCAACATGAAGTCAAAATTGCCTTCTTTATACGCACCGGCATGACTCATGAACTAGGAAGATGGATTTGTGTGCAGAGCTGGTGCAGTGGTGGTTTGTGTATGTTTTGTAATAACTAGAAGTTCGGGCCCCTGCGCGGCCCCCACATCTAGCGTGACGCGTCGTACACTTCGCATCGCAGATCCAACTTACAGCCACCTCACAGTGTGAGCGAGAGTATTGTGTGAAAGTAGGGCAAAGTCGCTTATAATTTTTGGACATGGCAACACTGTGGTGAAAAGTAAGGCAAATCCGCTTATAATCAGAGGACATGAGCGATTTTTGTAGCAAGTTGGGAGAGAAGTGGACCAGTGCTTTGGCCGTGAGTTGTTCCTTAGAGGTTGAGGTTCCAAAGGCGCACGGCTCTCTGATTGTGGTGTTGGGATATCAAAATCTACTTCTTTAAGTAACTAAAGTTTTCAAATAATTGTAGTGGAGTAAAACGTACAATATTTGCCTCTGAGATGTAGTGGAGTAGAAGTAAAAGTACTGAAAATTTAAAAATACTCCAGCAAAGTTAAGTGCAGTACAGTACTTGAGGAAATGTATAGGCTACTTAGCTACTTTACTTCACTCTTTCAGCATTGGGAGCACGCACACTCAAACTAAAATGAAAATCCAATCTGAAGTTGCAATTTTTTGACCAATCCAGCCTGTGACTAACCTGACTCTGTCAAATGGAAGAAGCTTGCAACACACATTTTGTTTGAGATTTCCGGAGGGAGGGGGGTTTATCAGGCTAGCCTGTGACCTGCAGTAAAATGATTCTGACACCCCTGTCCTATAGCTGACTGCACTACGCTCCAAGGCTGCATTCATGATGAGCGCTCCGCTTAGTCAGAACAGTATAATACACTAACGAACAACTCCGGAGAGAAGAGAGCAAAGGTCCAATTGATTTTTCACATTTTGAATTAGGCATGAGAAAACATTAATGGAAATGGCAGACATTTCAGAAAACAAAAACAAAACACTGTGCAGAAATATCGCAGAAAAACTTCTCTACGCTTGGCCGGGGAGGAAAAGTTGGCAGTCGATATAGAGAAGATGTGATAAAGGCTGACTGAATCAACAGATTTGTTGAATAAAATGATGACACAAAGTGATACGTTGGCATTTACAGGATGTCATTTTGCTGTGCTATTTGTTGTTGCCACAACAGCATCGGGTAATGTGATGTAATCACCAAAGAAATCATATTTGAAAGCAGGATAAGATATACCAACCCAGTCTCCAGGCTATTTCGTTTCTATGGTACGTTTCTTTTGGATATACAGCTGAAGTGCTACAATATTAACACAATGCAGCAGAAATTACAAGTAATAAAATGTTTTTTATACCTAGGCTATTTTCAAATAGCCTAGGTATAAAATAGGGATAAAGTGGTTAATGTATGTTTTATAATGTAATAATTTATATCTGCAAAGTAACTAGCAACTAAAGTTTTCAAATAATTGTAGTGGAGTAAAAGTACAATATTTGCCTCTGAGATGTAGTGGAGTAGAGGTAAAAGTATAGACAATTGGAAATACTCCAGTAAAGTAAAAGTACCTCAAAATTGTACTTGAGTAAATGTACTTAGTTACTTTACACCACTGGTCATGGATTTATGACCCCTCCTCCCCTGGGTCTATTCCCCCCCGCCTACCCTCTTCATTTAGGACACTGACCTCTAATGACACGTTTAGGGTGTGATTATTGTACTGATTGCACTGTGAACACGTCACTTTTCCTTCGCATTGCACTGATTGAAATGGACACTTTGTTTGATTGGCGTTGCACTGATTGTAATGGACACTTTATTTGTTTTCGGGCGGGATACGGTGAGGACACTGTAACCTTGTGTTGTTGTTCTTCTGTATAGTGCAGGATAGTTGTATACTGTAGGTGTACTGTATACTATTGTATTCTGTTGTTCTGTATTGACAGTGCTTTTGATCGTTTTTCTTGCCTTTGTACTGCTGTATACGATAGTGCTTTCCTTAATCTGTACCTGTAACTCTTAACTAGCCTGACACTCAGCCTGAATTTTCATTTCGTTTCACTCCATTATTCAGTCTGAAAGCCCTCTCAATGCAGCCGATCTCGGAGATGGGGGCGTGGCCAAAGTTTTTTTTTCAAAGACTCTTTGGCGATTGGTTCATACTGGATTATCCCGATCCCGATTCGTCGTACAGATTTTAATTAAACGATTCAGGGGGTGGAGCCAGGCTAACTCTTAACTGCTGTGCTGCCACTGGGCGACTGAAAAAGTACCTTTTTTTTATACTTAAGTAAAAGTATCAATACTGCAATGTAGAAATACTCTGTGACAAGTAAAAGTCCAGAATTAAACATTTACTTGAGTAAAAGTACAAAAGTATTGGTGTCAAAATGTACTTAAAGTACCAAAAGTAGAAAGTATTCATTATGCAGAATGTCATATCTGTATGTATAAAATCATTTGAAAATAGCAGATCTACAAGCTTACAATGCGTCGCATCGTGCGCTTGTAGATCAGCTATTTTCAAATGGCCGAAATGTATATAGGGCTGAAGTGGTTAATGTTTGTAATAATAATCAAAATCTACAAAGTAACTAGTAACTAAAGTTTTCATATAACTTTTCCCATGTGGCATTGCAGCAGCATCAAGTCCTCCACATCAGATATTAAAACGCTGCAGTGTTAACAGGACCGTAACGAAGGCCCTGAAGATGCCAGACTATATGCCCAGGCTCCCAGAAATGGAACAGATATTGATGCGTTTGACACACCGCCGCCAAGGGCCGCAGCCATGGGCCCCGCAGGACATTCATCAAGTTAAGTAGATAAGCTGTCTCCTCCCTGTCACCAAAAATAATAACCTGGCGTCCGCCCCGTGGATGACTCACCATGATCAGCCCCGTCTGTGTATCAATTATTAAGTGTATGTTTTTGAGCTAAAACATTGCTTAACCAATTCAATCCGGGAGCCGGGAGGGAACACGTCATTTTAGATTTCTTTGGCTATCTAAAAATAGCAGATCTACAAGCTCATAGCACAGCACCGAGTGCAGTGCTATGAGCCTGTAGATCTGCTATTTTTGAAAAATCTTGAAAATGTGTGCAAATCTTTGAATATATATATTTTTAAAGCGAATTGTGACTCAAATCGTTGCTTCCTTGGAACAAAATATTTTACAAATGTTTGCTTTAAAAATGTATGTATTAGAAGATTTTCAAGATTTTTCAAAAATAGCAGATCTACAAGCTCATAGTGCGGCACTCGGTATATCAATGAAGTATTCAGTGTATGGCTTAAGTGGTTAAAACCTTTTCCTCAGTCACATGTGGCATAGCTGCTGGCTACAAGAACATTGGTAAATGGAGAGAGGAAGGTAGAGGTGAAAGTGCCGGTGAAGGTAATGAAGGCGAGGATGGAGAAAAACTAGATGGGATAGAGGAGAAATAGGAAGCTGTGGGGACATGGTCCTGATGAAGACAGAGGGAGCGGTGTGGAAGGAAAAAGCTGTGGATATACTCGTATATCTGCAATTTTTTAATAGCCAAAGAAATCTAAAAATGAGATAAGTTCCCGGATTGAATGGGTTAACAAAACCTATGATCTAAAGCAAAGATCCTCACGTCCTTGTGTGAACAAGAACTGCAAAGACCTAAAGCAAAAAATCAAAAAAATCCCCCAGTCTGCAGTTACGGTTTGACGTTGAAACTCGGTTTCACAAACTTATTGAATTACAGACTTATTGAACTGAATGTGTATCTTACAAGTCAGCTCTTTTGTACAATAACTGAGACGAGTGCTGTATATATATTTTTTCCACTATATTTATTTATTACAATATAGATTTGTGTACGTTTGTGTGTTTTGAGGCTGTACTATTCGGTTATAGCGTCTGTGAGAACTAAGAGATGTAACTTTGCTATTTTGCGGTTTTACTTAAGGTTATAGCAGAACAACAGCAGCTTACTGGTGCAGCAGCCATATGTGATCAAATAGAGCCGTCACACACAGAGTGAACTGAATGAACACACAGAATGAACTGTGTTTTAACAATGTCGGTATGTGGATTATATCGGTTTACCCAGTGGTGGAAAAAGTGCTAAAATGTTGTTACTTGAGTAAAAGTATCAATACCACAATGTAGAAATACGCTGGTATTCAGAAGTTTACTTTAGTAAAAGTACAAAAGGCATCAAAATATACTTAAAGTACCAAAAATAAAAGTACTCATTATGCAAAATGTCCCGTTTCAAGTATTCAAAATGTATAAAAATCTTTTGAAAATA
This sequence comes from Gymnoscopelus braueri, assembly GCF_963280865.1. Classification (NCBI taxonomy): domain Eukaryota; kingdom Metazoa; phylum Chordata; class Actinopteri; order Myctophiformes; family Myctophidae; genus Gymnoscopelus; species Gymnoscopelus braueri. The sequence goes on along the minus strand of NC_137611.1, from coordinate 20,411,728 downwards.
GCAGATCTACAAGCTATATTATCTTATATATTCTATAAAAACTGGTCAAACATTGGCCAAATTGTCAAATAATATAAGAAAGAGGCAAATATTGTGAAAATAGCTGATCTGATGAAAATGGCTGGCGTTTTGTGAGCTTGTAGTTCGGCTATTTTCACAATATTTATCTGTGGAACAGAGCCAAAAAATAAAATTATGCCTCAACTCCTACAATTCCAAGTGGTCAGGATTCAAATATGATTATTTTGGGGGGTCCCCAGTTCAAACATCAAACACCAGAGGAACAGCCTCTGGCCACCCGGTAGTCCACCATAGTGAGTAGGAGCTTGAACCTGCGGGAGGGGGGGGAAGGGGTCAGAGGCGTCAATTGGGTATGGCAGAGTATTGCAACTGCCATACCCTGGCTCCAGGGAGAGAAAAAAAGAAAGTACTTTTACAAATAAATCCATGAATTCATTGGGAGTTTATTTTTGTTTTGTTAAGAAGAGCCAACCAGAAGATTTTAATATGGGGTTAACATGACACTCGACGCAAATAACCACAAAAAACTCGCCCCAAAAATCTTGCGCGCACGCGCCCGCCATACCTTGGCTTTTGCTGAACTGACGCCACTGGAAGGGGTCCCGACTGGAGCCAGCGTTCAGGGACCTTGAAAGGGCCTTTGATGCGGCAGTGAACTTTCAGTAGTCCAATCTAATGAGCCATGCTTTACTGATGAGTTTACACGACGTATAACATTACTTGCAAAATGAAGTAAGCCACTTACACTGTAAACAGATTCTGTCTTTTACTTTTAACACACTGCAGGTAATCAAACTGTCTCATGTCATAGACAAACATTCTGGCATAATTCACTTTAGCCTGAGTAATTAAAGCCGCAGACTTTAGCCGCCAAATATGATATGTCCATGACAAGAGATGGATGTTGTTAAACCATAGTTAACTGGGGTCCCCAAGGGACATGCTCCGCTCCTTTTCCCCTCTACACCAAATCTCTGCTATTTTCACAGAATGTCAAATAGGGTTGATAATTCAAATGGGGTTAATAATTTAAAATGTCTAGGAACAACTATTTGCCATACTTGCATGGTTTTGCTAAGCTTGTTTATTACGATACAAAAACGTATACAATACAAAAGTTAGAATACAACTGATGTATAATCAAGCCGTGTTCAATCTCCCTCTCCAAACATGCTGAAATTAGCTTTTATAGTCGCCCGTCTTTGGTGACATCCCTGCTCCATCAATATCTTCACAAATCACTCTGTCTAATTGTTTTACAATCTTGACACACAAGGTGTTTGGCTTAAACCTCGCTGATTATTGTCTCCGCCATGCCGAAAGGCATGGCGGGAGTATGTTTTGCACCCTGTCTGTCCGTCCGTCCGTCCGTGTGTCTGTCCGTCCGTCCGTCCGTGTCTGTCTGTGAACAGGCACTGTTGGCCCGGCTGCTGCCAAACTGTGCACACACACTCCCTGGATGCCAAAGCTGAATTTTGCACATGGGCCTGTTATAGCGCCACCACGAGGCCTGCTTTTTGCGAAACACATTTTTTGACAGTACTCCTACAGATTGTGTCCAAACATCACGCAAATCGGTAGACAGTATCTCTATTGTCATTAAACAAAACAGGTCTTTCAGATTTTTCATATTCCATCCTGATTGGCTAAAAATGTCTTCCAAAGTTTGCAGGAGAGCTCCATTTTTAACAAAATGCCTCAAATCATGAACAAAGCATGCGATCTCCGTGAAATTCTGCACGCACATTCCCACTACAGTGTACAGTATGTCGAGGAAGTAAAGCCACTTGAAAATTTCTCATGGTGGTGCTATAACAGGCCCATTCGTGTTTTACCTAGAACTGCGCGATCAGTGTTAAATTTGTATTCGCACTCTACAGGTCAAGGAAAAACCTTTTCCCGGCATTTTTCACATCTGCCTCTTATAGCGCCACCAGGATGACTTATGTAAAACATATTTTTTTATATTACTCCTTCCCATTCTATCCAAATTTCACACACATCGGTACACATGATCTCTATAGTCATGTGATCAAGACGGATCTGTTTGATTTTTCATATTCCATCCTGATTAGCTCAGATTCACATCTAAAGTTTGCAGTAGTGGCTTGTTTTGAACAAAATGCCACAAATCATGAATGCAGCGTCCGATTGCGGTCAAACTTTGCACGCACATTCACACTATGTTGAGGAACAAATGCCACCCTTTTAACATTGGCCTGTTATAGCGCCACCAGCAGCTCTAATTTAGCAAAACAAATCATGAATGCAGTGTCCGATTGCCGTGCAAGGCCTAAGATGAAATGGCACCCTTTTCACATTGGCCTATTATAGTGCCACACGGAGGCCACAATAACCTACCTGACCTGGCGGAGACCTGCTTTCCGAGGAGCACTTTTTCTAGTTTAATCTGTATCTTTCATCTTTAATTAGAACAATATTATTTGTGATTCCGTTTCTATGATCCAATATAGATATCTACATGATGTTATGCATCATTTACCGAATCTTGAGCCGTCTTGGTGCCAAATGGTCAGCCAAGCACCTCCGAGCCTGCATAACATTACGTTTGCACAATATCTTGCCAAACACTGGATCAAAACACTGATGGTACATTCAGATAAAGAAAATATCACTGTGCATAAATCTTCTCATTGCTCGTTAGTTAAAAATATAATGGCATCATGGTATTATGAACTTGATATATGTAATATGAGTACAGAAATTATATTTGCCAATAAATAAGATAGGCTTATATCTCTCCAAAGTATTGGATTGATGCCCAGATGCAACAACAATAACAACTAATGAGGGCATACATTGTTACAGAGAATTGGGTTCATTCATCACCACCAAAATCATGTGAACATTTTATCTCCAAATTACAGCCTTTGGACAAGGGGTTGCAGAGCATCCAGTGTAGTGTCTATCGCTAACGCAATAGCTGAGTGTATGGGATGAATAAATGGTCAAACAATATTCTGAACTTGAGAAGTCATGTTCACAAACAATTTGACAACTTGCAATAGTATATCACCATTTGTGATTATGTGAGGAAACATACAGTATGTAAGTGTGGGCTCCCAAAATGGATTAACTCAGGCCACGCATGATGATGAAAAAACTAATTTCCTCTCTAGACTGTTCATCACAGCCCAGTGCTCGTCTTGTCATTGACAGCGTAGCTCCAGTAATCCCAGTGGGCCTCGGTGACAGTTATCTGTCCACAACAGATACTAATCTTCTAGGCTGCCTCATCATGCCCCGTGGCTCTCGGCCTTGTTTCACCGAGCATGCCTTCACTACCTTCTCATCTCCTTTTCTCCACACCTCCACTTCTGTCTTCTCCCTCTCTCTCCCTCTCTTCTTCCCACGTCTCATTAAGCAGTACAATCGGCGGGACAGTGGTGGCGAAGGTGCGAGTGGAACGGTCCCAAATCACTGCAGCTGCCAGGTCCGGTAGAGTGGAGCGGGGAAAGGAGAGAAGACTAGGAATATCAGCGGTGGGAATCTCTTGGTCCAGAGAGAAGAAAATTCCCAGGGAAAACAGATGGCACTCTATACTCCATTTATCACCAGCCTGGCTGACGGCTGGGCTAAATTGGAGAGGCAGGGTCAATGATTCGCGCTCCATCAGCTCCTCCCGGTACTACTCCTCTCTTCTCCAGCTTTTTCCTTCCACACCTCTCCCTCTGTCTTCATCAGGACCATGTCCCCGCAGCTTCCCATTTCTCCTCTATCCCATCTACTTTTCCTCCATCCCATCTACTCGCCTTCATTACCTTCACCGGCACTTTTACCTCTACCTTCCCCTCTCCATTTACCGATGTTCCTGGAGCCAGCAGCTACAGTATGCCACATGCCACATGTGAGTGAGGAAAAAGTCAAAGGTTTTAACCACTTAAGCCGTATACTGAATACTTCATTGAATAGTGAAACAAGCTCACAACATGTCGCATGGTGTAGATCTGCTATTTTTGGCAATTATTTTTGGCCAAAATAGGGACAGGTTGAGAGTGGTAAAAAAAAAAAAAGAAACATCTCGAGATCCACATGGGAATGGCGTGTCTCCCATGTGGATCTCGGGCGGGTCATTTGCAAATCATCAGCCCGCTATTTTTGTCACTTTAGTTGCCGAAGGCCCCCAAATCACACAAATGTGTGTGCCTGTGTATGTTATGCCCAACTGTTTGATTTTCATTTGAATTTCTCGAGCATGTATAATTCTTTCAGTACATTTTGATTCATTCTAACCCACACGTGGCAACAGTTACTGTGAGTATGAGTATCCTGCAAAACTGTTGTGCCTCACGACGCAACGAGAATATAAAGGCATTATTTCCAAATAGTGTGTCGTCCATCATAAATGTTGACCAATTGCACTAGATGGATTTTATACATACTGCCAGGACCTTTTTGGCTGATCGCCGGATATCACTGAAGTTTTACTTACACTGAGAAATGCTTCTCATAGGAACAGTGCCAGACATACTAACTGCATTTGTTACTTCCCTTTCATAGTCTGTTTGAGGTGCCTGGTGCCATAAATGTGTTGTCTGACATCTCTGCACAAGGACATCAGTTTGCCCATGGGGGAAATTATGGTTTTCATCACACTGTCGAAATAACCAGTATGTTGTTGCACCGAGTGCCGTCCACCGCTATAATAGACGAGCTGAAATGGCAGTATGAGAGTATCATGATGTATTTCCTAGTGAAATAGGAGCTGTGTGCATCTCAGCCAATTGCAGCAATGGGGGCGAGGTTAAACCACATGGAGCTTTCTCATCTCCAGACACATCTTTTACCCGCCTATATGAGCACTCATCTCTAGGCATGTTGAAGTACCATGGCCTGCCTGGAGGTCACCTTGCTCGGATCACAAAGTAAAAAAAAAAAAAACCCCTTGGTGGGGTTGGTGAAAGGGCCTTTCTGTGTGGAGTTTGCATGTTCTCCCCGTGTCCCCTAGGGTAGGTACCCTCACAAAAACATGCAGTAATCCTGGTTTCTATACTGCCTCCTGGTCAGCCAGGGTCCCTGATGGAGGGGAAAGGAACTGGTTGGAATAACGTGTTCCTTCCATGCGCTACGTCCAACCGGGGAAACTCCCCCTTATGAGCTCGGCTATGGGCTCTCCCTAGGCTGGCAGAGGGAGTGTAGCTCCCAGGATTACTTAGACAATTGGTACTGGGTGAAAAAATTGGGTTGCAAAATCGTGGGATAAAAATGTAAAGCAAATAGAAAGATACTAATCAAATAAGGCAGTATTGAATTGTTTCTGTTACAGCACTGCTTATTTTTCACCTCAGATGTTTGCAGATACACATTTTAGTTCACTGTTTAGCTTTAAAATTAAATATTTTGTAATGCGGCTGTGTTAACTTATTCAACATACCTCTAGTCTCTAGTCTGTAGAATAATGAACTGGGGGGGAAGATCGACTGATGGCTGGATGTCGCCATGATATAATTGGTACCTGCCGATGTGACACCTTTGTTTGACAGGAAGTAATTAATCTCAGCTCGTCTTGATTGAATCCACCTGCAGCACACCCAGTGACAACACACAGCTCTACTCCAACCCATCTTCGCCGCAGGTACTGCACCCTTCAATATGTGAACAAAGCCGCACACATCACAACGTAGTGTTCAGAAGTAAAGCTGCAACTTTTTGTCAACGGGGGGGGGGGGGGAGCGTTTCACTGTTTTAACCCAGCAACCCTGTGTAAATTACGCCACTGCTGGAAAGCATCCCAGCCCAAACGTTAATGTAACCAATAATTGGGCCTCTCGACCCGGAAATGACCGTAGTAATTCTAAAGCTATTTTTAGTTTTTTTTTGGGGTGGCCCAGCGGCCCACCGGGCATAAGCCCGGTATGACAAATGGCCAGTCCGCCCCTGATGATGTACATTGAAACTATCAATGTTCATGCTGCATTCATTATCGCCAGTGACAAATACACAGTGGTGTAAAGTAACTATAAGTGCATTTATTCAAGTACTGTACTTAACACATTGGGTGCCAGAGGTTTATTAAAATATTATACGTTGAGTGCCAGCATTTCTTCCATCCACTTGCGTTATACATTTCGTGCTGTGAGAAGCCCTGACGAGGAAGTGCATGTAAACAAAGCGTGCGTGCGAGACGGCGGAGGGTCCCGACTAACGCCTGGAACAATAATATTTCCAACGCGACCCTCCATTGCAGCGTGATCGCCGATCGAAAACGGCTCGTTTCCACCAGATTAAAAAGAAATGGAGATATTAAGCTTTTAATCAAGGAGATAACATTGAAAACGCCGACCGGAAGGATTTTTGACATGGAGCCACATCCAGCCTCTTCTTCTCAGAAACTGCTTGGGTGATGTCAAAGTTTCGTTTTAGCGCCCCACGTGGCCCACATGTATAAAAATAGAATTGGGTCAAAAACGGTCCGGACCGTTTTCGGCACTTCTCGTTTGGACCCTCAAAAACGGTCCGGACCGTTTTTGGCATTCAATGTGTTAAGTAAAATGTTGAGGTATTTTTACTTTACTGGAGTATTTCCAATGTTCTGTACTTTTTCTTCTACTCCACTACATCTGAGAGAGAAATATTGTACTTTTACTCCACTACAATTATTTGAAAACTTTAGTTACTAGTTACCTTGTAGATTTTGATTATTATTACAAAACATGCATTAACCACTTCAGCCCTATACACATTTCGGCCATTTGAAAATAGCCGATCTACAAGCTCACAATGCGTCGCGATGCGACACGTTGTGAGCTTTTAGATCTGCTATTTTCAAAAGATATTTTAACATTTTATACACCACCAACACACCACCAACAACAACAACAACAGAGGTGGTTGTTTGGAGACGACATGCACGTAGCTGTAGCGGTGTGTCATCTATGACGGCTCTACTTTTGAGAGGGCAGACATTGCTACAGACATACAGACAAACCCTGTTTGTTGTTTATTTACAGGCGCCTTAGCCTACTGTCACACAGTGGTGGAAAGTACATTTACTCAAGTACTGTACTCAAGTAAAAAGTTGAGGCATTTTTACTTTACTGGAGTATTTCCAATTTTCGATCATTTTACTTCTACTCCACTACATCTAAAAGGCAAATATTGTACTTACTCCACTATCATTATTTGGAAACGTATGTTACTAGTTACTTTGTGCATTTGTATTATTATTATGAAACCACTTCAGACCCATATACTTTGGCAATTTGAAAATAGCCAATCTACAAGCTCACAACGCGTCGCTTTGTGAGCTTGTAGATCCGCTATTTTCAAAGGATTTCTATACATATACATTTGAAAAAGTGTGAAATGGGACCTTCTGCATAATGAGTACTTTTAAGTATATTTTGATGCCAATCCTTTTGTACTTTTACTCAAGCACATTTTGAAATCGTACTTTTTTTCCTAGACTATTTCTACAATAGGGCATTGATACTTTTACTTAAGTAAAACATGTGAGTACTTCTTCCATCACTGCTGTCACACCATAACAACACTTCCGTCTCCCTGCATCATCTCTGTCCTTTCCCATCCATCTGTACAGCGCTTCTCCCATCTCTCTCTGTCATTTCCCTCCATTCACAGCCTATTTTCTTTTGCCTTGCGCGTAACACAGCGGCAGGTGGTGGGTGCACATGGTCTCCGACAAGAGATGTGATGGATTCGATCAATGGATCAGTGTGGTCTTAGGGGAGATCCTACATCAGCCATTGGCAAGCGTAGGCTCCTGGAAGGTACGGCCATTACTCATTGATGATGAGCCCACCAAAGCATCAGCCCAGCATACTGTAGTTAGAGGAGGTCATACCGGTGGTCATGGGGATGATGAAGATGAATACGATGAGAAAGGAGAAGTGGAGGGATAGGGAGGATGAAGACGATGAAGATGGGAACATCGATGAAGGTGGACAGATGGTGATGAACATTATAAGGTAGGTAGGACTATACTGAAAATGATCTTTATTTTATGTTTATACAGAAAATGAGGAAAAGAAAATGAAAGGAGGCTAAAAGTAGCTAAAGATTTACTCAAGTATGTACTTAAGTACAATTTTTAGGTACTTTTAAATACTATTTCCGTTTTCCAATACTCTACTTCTACTCCACTACATCTCAAGAGGCAAATATTGTACTTTTTACTCCACTACAAGTATTTGACAGCTTTAGTTACTAGTTACATTGCACATTTTGATAAACAATTAAGCCCTATTTTATACTTCGAATATAAGAAAATAGCCGATCTACAAGCTCACAACTTGTTGCATCATGCGGTGGTGTGAGCTTGTAGATCAGCGTATTTTACTTTGCTACTTTAAGTATAGTTTGATGCAATACGTGTGGCATTTATACTTATAAGGAATTTTTGAATATCAAAGAAAAAAGCAAAAGAGGAGGGCTGCAGCGTTCTTAAAGTCAGTGCTCTTTGGTTAAAAAAGGGGGAGCCTTTAGAGTCAAGGAAGATGAAAAAAACAAGGAACTCTTCCAAAAAAGTTTAAAAAGCTTTAATATAAAGGCTAGTTCATATTTGAAGAAATATAACACGTTTTGGCCTTTATGGACTTTTAATATTTGTTCAAAGATGAACAAGCATTTATATTTAAGTTTTTAATTTAAATATGAACTTTGTTCATGGGGTTTTCCACAGAAGCATTCATTGTCAAAATGGGTACTATGTAGACACATAATAGGTTCCTCCAATGCAAACCATCCATTACACAAATTACAGTACACATATTCAATAACACCCAAAAACTCACAACACAAAGAAATAATCTAAGAAATACAAAAACTTAACGTAACCATATTAAAGCTTTTAAAACTTTTTTTGGGAAGAGTGCCTTGTTTTTTTCATCTCATTTGACTGTAAACAAATAATCCAGTGTTACAAAGTATTTAATGAACTTACGCTACCACAAGTACGTGTTCATGCTATCAGTGTATTTCAGATGCTTCACTCTTATTATTATAAGAGTGATTCAAAATGTACTTGAGTAAAAGTACAAAAGCATTGGCATCAAAATATACTTAAAGTACCAAAAGTAAAAGTACTCATAATGCAGAAGGTCCCATTTCACAAGTTTTCAAAAGCGAGTTGTGAGCTTGTAGATGGGCAATTTTCAAATTACCAAAGTATATAGGTCTAAAGCGTTTTTGTAATAATAATCCAAATCTACAAAGGAACTAGTAACTAAAGTTTTCAAATAATTATAGTGAAGTAAAATATTTGCCTCTGACATGTAGTGGAGTTTTCTACAATTATAGAAAATTGGAAATACTCCAGTAAAGTAAAAAATACCTCAAAATTGTACTTAAGTACAGTACTTGAGTAAATGTACTTAGTCACTTTCCACCACTGTTCCAATAGTTATGTGCTGCTGCAGAGATGTTGTTGGTCCTGGAGCAGGTTTGTTTCCCAGACCAGAAGTTTGAAGAAACGGCTGCCTATACACAGAGAACAGGTGGGGGCTCCCGCAGTGTATTGGTGCCATTGATGGATCACACACACCCATCACCATCACAGGAGCACCACTGCGACCATTTCAACGGTAAAAGCTGGCATTCCATCATCCTTCAAGATGTTGTAGATGGAAAGGGACTGTTCTGGAACGCGTTGGCAAGACTGCCTGGGAGCTTGCATGATGCTCACGTTTGGAGATTGTCTACATTGTGGGAGTTGGCCAACCGTGGCAACCACTTTCCAGCTTACACCGAAAACATTGTGTGGGGTGTTGGCTACTGTTGCACATCCTACTGTAGGAGACTGCCTATTCCTTAGAGAACTCTTAAAACCATTCCCTGAAACTGGATGGCAGAATATCAAATCTACAACAAGAAACTCTGCAGAGCACAGACCATGGCGTATAAAAATGTTTTTAGGTTTGGTTTTTGGTAGACTGGAGGGAAGGTGGCGTGACTGTTGGGTACCTGTAGAGGAGGAGGGAAGGGATGTATGAGAGAGTCTGTGATGTGCTACTTGAATACTGTAGCTAATTATTCATTTTAAATGAATAATTTTCACATTTAACACATTTAAAATTGTCTTGAACACAAATAAATGTTTTGTACGATCTTTCCATGTATATTTGTTTGTGTCAAATGTTATCAGGATTTCATATCTGGTCAATTATACTGTATACTAAAGCCCTTGAACTCCGAAGCAATGATACAAATGCAAGTATTATAAAACGTTACAAAACTGTTTATTTAACTATTTAGCAAACTACAGCAAAAGGCACAAATAAAACAATGTACTCTAAATGCTCGAAAGCAAATAAATCACTGCAACAAAGCAAACACAGAAAAAATGAATGCAAAAAGTGCAAACTATATGCGCACTCTAAGGCATACAGGGGGGTCAAGTCCATGCAGCTGCAGAGGAAAATGGTCCAGTCCAGGGGAATCGTGCCGGCCACTCAACGCCTGCACAAGCTGGCTCAGCATGCCCAGGAAAGCTTGATTGAATGCTGCAGTTGCAGCCGTCTCCTCTCTCCTCAAGGCCGCTTCCAGCTCCCTTTGCCCGCCACCACATCAGAGGGCCATCTGTAAATGCCGGTCACACTGCTCCATGGTGCCGCTCCTGCTGCTGCTCCACATCTGCCACCCGGAGCTCCCTCAGGACAGTCACGACATGCTCCTCTGCCCCCGATGCCACTTCCTCCTGCCAGGGCAATAAATAACAAATAACCGGTTAACCCATTAAGTCCTGAGGCCGATTCTACGAAATGCCGTCTAAATCAGTAGTTCTCACACTTTCAGGATTTTTTAAAAAATGTTCAAAAATAGCAGATGTACAAGCTCGCAGCGCGGCACGAAGTGACCCGCTGTGAGCTTGTAGATCTGCAATTTTTGGATAGCCAATGCAAAAAAATCTAAAATGACTTTTCCGGTTTTAACAGGTTAACCACAGCACTGAATTATTTGCGTTGCATTCTTTGCATTGTTATAATAGATCATTATATTCAATTACCACAGGTTCTTAATTTTAGAGCAGAAACTAGATTAAATCACTAGGGTAAGTGATTTTCTTTGGTTAAAATAAGTGTTAAATAGCTCTATATTCTGATAGTAGGCTACTCATTGAGTGTTTGTTCAGTAAAAGGAGTCTCCTTGTCTCTCCACCTCTTTATTAAACAGAAAATGCATTTTCGTTTCAGTTTCAGTTTCATTTCCAATTTTATCCAATCAGGATAGAGAACTCAATCAGGATATAGATTAAACAAGTGAAATTGGAAGTGATGACACTAAGAAATGAGCAGGCAAAATTGGAACTGGAACACTATAAAAATGAAGCTTAAAAATGGGTACTTTCTCCTGATTGGCTGAGATTTTGACACCTACCAGAAAATGTATTTTCTGTTTATTAAAGAGCTGGAGAGACGGGGAGACTCCTGTTACTGAACAAACACTCTATAGCAATGATTACTATCAGAATATAGTGCTTTAACCTTTTAACAAAATACTTTTTGTTTTAACCCAAAAATATCACTTACCCTACCTTTAATAGACAACAGGTTAGATTTCAGATTTTAGGTTTTCATTGAAGAGATAGCCCCTTGAGATGCAGCATCTCATTTTCGAGAGGGTCCCATAAAAACATGTACAACCGACATACTGTAGATACAGTACTGTACATGCAATACAAGTATACAGATACATTCATAAACAGATAGCTTGCGCAACGTCTTGCGCAGTAGGCGGAGATCTCAGATATGTACTAACATTAAAATAAACTTACCATGCTCCATCAGGGACTCCAACACAGCTGTGGCCGAGTCTTAGGTCGACCTCATTCCCATTGTTCGCCGGTCTATGCCGAAGAAACTGTCCATCTAGTGACTAGATGGACAGTAGTCAAACCACTTCCACCTCTTTCTACTGGAACCACTCAGGCTGTTGTCCTTGACCGATATATATATATATATACACACACAATATATATATATATTTATATATATATATATATATATATATATATATATATATATATACAAGAGTCAGAATGGACAACTTCTGGAAAAAGTACTCAAATGTTTTACTTAAGTAAAAGTATCAATACTGCAATGTAGAAGTACTCTGTTACAAGTAAAAGTCCGGAATTCAAAATTTACTTGAGTAAAAGTACAAAAGTATTGGTATCAAAATGTACTTAAAGTACCAAAAGTAAAAATACTAAAACGTTTGAAAATAGCAGATCTACAAGCTCACAACGCGTTGCGATGTGACGCGTTGTGAGCTTGAAGATCTGCTATTTTCAAATAGCCGATCTAGGTATAAAATAGAGCTAAAGTGGTTAATGTATGTTTTATAATGTAATAATTTATATCTGCAAAGTAACTAGTAACTACAATTTTCAAATAATTGTAGTGGAGTAAAAGTACAATATTTGCCTCTGAGATGTAGTGGAGTAGAAGTAAAAGTACTGATAATTGGAAATACTCCAGTGAAGTAAAAGTGCCTCAAAATTGTACTTAACTACAGTACTTGAGTAAATGTACTTTAGTTACTTTACACCACTGGTTCTCTGTAAATATACCTTGTGATTCTACTGAGCTTTATTCCAATATGTTTTGTAGAACTATATTTGTATTGTAATTGTGTTACTGTATGTGTTTTGTGTTATCCTTCTAGCAAAACCTTTAATTGTACTACCTGTTAATAAAGTATTCAATCAATCAAAACCAAAGAAGGTGAATAGAGTCGAGTCGATTTGAGCCAGTATGCAATGGCAAATCACCATTAGGCATAGATCAGTTTCACATAATTTTTCATATTTCTAAAGGTATGCAAGATAAAACAGTGGTACTGTATATGATGAGTGCAGTCTGCACTGCAGTGCCTTCTGTGAGGAGATGTACAGTATGTGTTGCCGCAACCGGGCATATTATAGTTTTCTCATAGTTATGGTTACAAAGTACAGATTCAAGAGGATATTTTTCAATAGTGATAAATGATTCCATACAATTTGTGTACTTATAGCAAAGGATGTACAGACAGAGTTGCTACTGATAATTGAATTCAGAAGGGCTCATTTTGTACCAGTGGAGAAATAGGAAAAGGACACACTCAGTAGGTAAATAATGCATACTATTATACATGTAATTTTTGCCCCAGCTCTCTCTCTCTCACTCCATTGTCCAAACAAACAGAGAATAACTTCAAACAAGCCTTGCTGGTGAAGCACTGATGTGGACACAGCTGTAGACCTCTGCCCTGACGGCTAAACACCTGAGCCTCGTTTCGACTTTTAACTGTGACTGCTGGAGATAATCACACTGCGCTTTTGAAATGGTCCGTTTTTGATAAAGCTTTGAAAACGGAATCCATCATCTGTGGACAAGCCTTTGGAAGTCCCTGCTGACACTGGGAACGAGGCAGAATCCTCTTAATGATAAAAAGCTCTGCTGGAAATGAACTGGGGGACTTATGACCATGATGTGCACACAGTGATAGCACCCAGGAGGATTTACAGAGAGATACAGCCAGGGCACAATACAATAAAGCTGAAACAAAAACTAATTTCAGTTTAAATGCTGAAATCTCCACACACACAAAGTTCAGTTGGCAGCTCATATAACACTAACGTATGTTATTGTCTCCGCCAGGCCGAAGGTGTGGCCAAGACTATGTATTCGCCCCTGCCTGTGTGTGTGTGTGTGTGTGTGTGTGTGTGTGTGTGTGTGTGTGTGTGTGTGTGTGTGTGTGTGTGTGTGTGTGTGTTCGTCCGTTCGTCCGTTCGTCAGTGAGCAGCTATCGAAGTGTCCGATTGTCCGTGAAACTTCACATTAGCCTGTTATAGCGCCACCAGGAGGCCGATTTTTGCAAAACACTTTTTTGCTATTACTCTTACAGATTGTGTCCAAACATCACGCAAATCGGTACATATTATCTCTATAGTCATGTCATCAAGACCGACCTGTCAGATTTTTCATATTTCATCCTGATTCCCTAACATTGACTTCTACCTGGCCTGGCGGAGACCTGTGCTCCGAGGAGCACATTTTTCTAGTTTCAATCTGTTATGCATCTCAAACAATGCAATAAACTCTTAAGAAATACAATGCTGGCTCTTACACTTAAATACACTATACTTATTTGTAACTTGTAATGTAGGACATAAAGTGAGCTGGAAAAAGCATTTCCTCTCTGAGGACTAACGTGCCATCCAATCTCTTGCGCAGTTGCGCTTATGATTTTGTCTTCTGATCATGACATTTCATGGTAGAGGTCTTTGTAAGGGAGAGAATCTTTCATGTTGTCACAAGTTACCAGAAAGCATCAGTGTCATTTTAGATTTTAGCTATTTTATATATAGGAACATACGTTTTTCAGAAAACTCTCAGGATTTAGAGCAGTGGTGGTTTAGAACAGTGGTTCTCAAAAATAGCAGATATACCGTGCTGCGAGCTTGTACATCTGCTATTTTCTTTAGAAAAATCTTTAATCTTTTAACACAAATCTTCTCTTCTGGGGGGTCCCTGGCAAAGAACATTTTCAGATGGGGGTCTGCAGCCCGAAAAAGTTTCAGAACTCTACTGATTTAGAAGGCCTCGGGTCTCAGTGGGTTAAGAAATATGGAGTGCACTGTCTCACATCTTAAGGATAACATACTGTACAGTATGTAACTTCAGTTCTACATTGGATTTCAGGCTTTAGGCTGGAATGCCACCCGTGAACAATCACCCGCTGATGTCTCTGTGGTCCTCATCCCTTTATCCCTTGTTATGGTACATGGTGTGATTGTTAATGAACTGTCAAATAACTGAGGAGGAGGCAGTGGGGGTTTCCCTCAGGCTCAAAATGACACTCGACAGATGGGTGGGGGGGGAGGGGATACGGAACTAGAGTCAGAAATCTTGTAATGATCCCATAATGCATCAATTAACCGATAACGTGTTCTCACTGCGCTGATAGCAGTCGACACGCGTGGTGGGAAGACTATTATTTTGAGGCCTTCCCAGGGTCATGCTTAGCTAATTAAAAAAACAAATGGTTAATTATATGGTCCGCTTACCCCTAAAGCAAGCCTCTGGTGATGAACGGGTGCGGGACGTTGATTAAAAGGTTTCTTTGTGGGTCGTGACATTTTGATTTCCGTTTGAAAAGATCAGAATGTCATAAATCCAGCAAATTAATTAAAATGTAATAACTTGTGCGTGCGGGTGTGTATTCGTGCTCATACATTAGGGTGTCTATGAGTGGTGGCATTTACAGTATGTTACGGTGGATCGTAAAGCACACTGGTGTGTGCCGTTGTGCATGTTTCTGCATTGGTGTGTGTCATGTACCCATTTACTGCACATATAGGCCCCTTATTATGTCTGAATGTGGGGGAGAAGCAGGTCAGGCTGTTCCTAGAGCTATCTACCCAAGGAGCTAACATCAAAGACAGTCTGCTTTCTAACATTGAGCCATAACGTTAGCCTAACGTTAGCGATACATGGCTTGATGCTGCACTGTATATTTGTGCCTGTGCAGCGTCTGTCATGGCTGTGTAGCCCCTCTCGTGAGAGGCAGACTCTAAAGCAGGAGGTACTGTACCAATAAAAAAAGTTAACTACTGAGGTGTTCCTCGTTAGGAATCTGTTAGGCTCCCGTTGTTGAGCAAGCCTCTTCTCATGGAGCCATAAAGTGTTGCTGAAATGTTGCCTCCATGTATGTCTGTCTTTAGCAGCCTCTTTCCAGTTGTTAAAATCAATGTTACGGGCCTTATCGTCTTCTTCTTTATATCCTTGCGGTGCAGGTGGGAGTGTCCTCTCGGTCCGTTTCCAAGGGCTACATTAGCTCACCGTGTACTTTAATGTCCTTTGGCCACCAGAGACGTTGGCGTTTTAGGAGAGAGTATGATGTGCTCTCTGTAGACCGGCTGTTTGTTATTATAATTATTGAACAACTCAATACTTGACCAATTGGTGTTGCTCTAAAAGGCGCGCGCGCGCGCGCACACACACACACACACACACACACACACACACACACACACACACACACACACACACACACACACACACACACACACACACACACACACACACACACACACACACACACACACACACACACACACACACACACACACACACACACACACACACACACACACAGAGAGAGCTGGTACAACAGTACAAAGTTATAAAGGACTTTGATTTAAACGTATAGCAAGCAGCACGCTCAGCAAGGCTGGACTACACGTACAGTTGACCATAATAGACTTGGTGCACCAGTCATGAGCGTGTGTGTGGTCAATAAGGTGCAGAAACTTGAATTACAAAACAGTTTCATCAGTTGTGTCAGCAAAAAACCCACACTTAACAACCAATCAACGGACGGGGTCCTTTACTGTATACAGCTACATGGCTGTTCTGAGGGTGCATTTTTCACTTCAGTGGGTTTGAATATTGATCTGAAATCGATTGAAGCCGATCTTTAACTTTCCCCAAATTTAAGCTGTTCATTAGTCTGTTCATTAGTTTGTTAATGAACAGCTGCTGCTGTTAATTAGTGTATTATTCAAGGTCTGCACATACAGTACTGTACTGTAGTTTGGGTGCGTCCTTCCCCCGGTATTTGCCATTAAAACAGAAAGCACTGATATCGACTTAAGTTTTTAACCTTGTATTTTTGTGAAAAAAGAAGAAAGTCATACAGAGATTTGCAGCCTTGTCTGTATGAGGCCTTTATTTTGGCCTCCAGCTCCTTGACCAACCATGAAAATGTCTCTGCGACGCGCTGTGAGCTTGTAGATCGTCCATTTTCGGCTAATGTTCCCCCCTGAATAGGGAGGCGAGGATTCAAGTGGTTAATGTAAAAATTAAATCCCTATCACACAAAGATTTGACGGCCCCCCCTGCAGTATCTCTAACACCCCCTAGGGGTCCCGGACCCCCTGTTGAAGACCCATGCCTTATGTCACTATACAGGAGATGCCCAGGTTGCAACACATATGGAAACTGTTCAGCCTCTTTTCCAGGTATGAGAACAGGTCCAGTGGTGGAAAGTAACTAAGTACATTTACTTAAGTACTGTACTTACAATTTTGAGGTATTTGTACTTTACTTGAGTATTTCCAATTTCCAATACTTTTACTTCTACACTACATCTCAGAGGCAAATATTGTACTTTTACTCCACTACAATTATTTGAAAACTTTAGTTACTAGTTACTTTTCAGATATAAATTATGATATTACGAAACATACATTAACCACTTTAGCCCTATTTTATACATAGGCTATTTGAAAATAGCAGATCTACAAGCTCACAACGCGTCGCAAAGCGACGCGTTGTGCGCTTGTAGATCGGCTATTTTCAAACATTTTTGTACTTTTACTTTTGGTACTTTAAGTACATTTTGATGCCAATACTTCTGTACTTTTACTCAAGTAAATTTAGAATTTCGGACTTTTACCTGTAACAGAGTACTTCTACAGTGCAGTATTGATACTTTTACTTAAGTAAAACATTTGAGTACTTTTTCCACCACTGAACAGGTCCATGCCTCATCTCCCATACAGTAGAGACACTGTTTGTTGTTCATCCATGCATGTGCAGAGTCTTCCAAACCTCATTACAGCTTTATTACCAGTAAGGGTGTTGATGCCTTTATCTAGTGAGGAATAGGGAAAGAAGGCTGACAGGAAATGGGGAGAGAAATGGGGGGGTGACGCACAGCAAAGGTCGTCGGGAACGGGAGTCGAACCCGCGACACGCTGTCAGGCTGGCATTGCAGCCTAGGGTGCCTGGACCGCCACGCTACGGCCCAGGCCAAACAACTCAATACTTGACAGACCAATTAGCGTTGCTCTATACAGTAGGTAACACACACACACACACACGAGAAAATGGCAGCAGAGAGAGAGGGAGCTGGTTCAACGGTGCAAAGTTATAAAGGACTTTGATTTAAACGTATAGCAAGCAGCACGCTCAGCAAGGCTGGGCTACACGTACGGTAGACTACGGTATATGGACTCGGTACACCAATCATGAGTGTGTGTCAATAAAGTGCGGAAACCTGAATTACAAAACAGTTGCGTCAGCAAAAAACCCACACATAACGACCAATCAGCGGACGGGGTCTTTTATACAGCTATACATGGCTGTTCTGAGTGTGCATTTTTCTCCTCAGTGGGTTAATTTGAATATTGATCTGAAATTGATTGAAGCCGATCTTTAACTTTCCCCAAATTTAAGCTGTTCATTAGTGTGTTAATGAACAGCTGCTACTGTTAATTAATGTATTATTCACAAGTCTGCACATTGAGTTTGGTTGCGTGCTTCCCTGCAGGTATGGACTGGTTGCCATTAAAACAGAATGCACTGATATCGATATACCTTTAACCTTGTATTTTTGTGGAAAAAAGTCATCCAGAGATTTGCAGTACAGTAAATAACAGCCTTCTCTGTATGAGGCCCTTTTGACTCCAGCTCCTTGACCAACCATGAAAATGTCTCCGTAGGGACACCTTCTTTATAGCCAGGTCAATGTTGGGATGATCCGGGCTTTTCACAATTACGATGCAGTCCTGCAAACCTAGGCGCTAAATCACGTTCTGCTCGGTTGCAGAGATGCTGTCGCTGTGATGATTGCAAATACAGGGACTCCTGTTGGAAGTATATAGTTCTCCCAGAAGTCCACACCAGTGGTTCTCAACCTTTTCAGGCCACGACCCCTCTGTTAATAATTCTATTTGAACTGGGGACCCCCAAAAATTAAATAATCATATTTGAACTTGAGACCCCCCAAAAGAATCATATTTGAACTGGGCACCCCCCAAAATAACCATATTTGAACTGGGCACTGGAGTTGAGGCATTACATTTAGTTTGACTCGGTTCCACAGATATATATTGTGAAAATAGCCGATCTACAAGCTCACAACACCTCGCGTTGCGAGGCGTAGTGAGCTTGTAGATCATCAATTTTTACCTCTTTCTTATATTATTTGACAATTTGGCCAATGTTTGACTAGTTTTTTAATAGTATTTTAGGTATTAAATTGTCCCCCAAATCATGTGGGGACCCCCCTGAGGGTCCCGACCCACAGGTTGAGAACCACTGGTCCACCCTACAGGAGCATCAGGGCCTTGTCCTTCGGCTCTCTCTAACTCAACAATGGCAGAATTGCTGTTCCAAAACGCCCATTTATTTTGACTAGAAGTAGTACAGTTGTAAAAAAAAATACACTTAATGTAGCCTAGACCAATTCAATTCAATTAAATTCAGATAACTTTAATCCCTCTGGGGCATTTAGTTTCCAACAGCTTGTAACAGACAAGCACAGTAACAAGTACTCCAAGGAGCTAATGTGGGGAATAATTATCTCAAATAACAATGCAAAATAAGGTTTAAAAAAAAGCAAAAAGAAGAACTGAAAAACCTACTAAGCATTTAAAAGACGGGGGGGGGGGACAGAGGGGACGAACAACTTAGAATGATGGTTGGTTTAAACATAAACATAAAGACGCGCCTCAAGGCAACAGAGAAAATTCACCTTATGAGGATCAAAAGAGGCACACATCCATTTTCCATTCAAAAGGCAGGTGCAACTTCAAACTGCAAAACATGGAAACAAATAATACAAGTTTGCACACTGTGGATCCCTTTTGCATATTTAGCAGCCCACTCAGGTGATACCAAAATAAATAATGCAAAAGGGAGCTACAGTGTGTGAACTTATTTGCACCTACCAAAACATGCCCAGGATAAGCTGAGGATTTGTCGGTTACAGAAAGAACTCTTTGTTTTCACTCTAATAATCTTAGAACAAATCTTGAATAGACAATGCATGCTTTTCGGGTTGTTTCTGTCTTTTACTGTGAGGCTGTGAAACCCGCAGATAAAAGAAAAGCTCAGGACACTTTCAATAAAAGATTGCTTAAAGAAAATGATTGGGGTGATTGTGAAAGCAAAATACAGTTGTTTCCATAGAAGGTGTATTATTTGCTGTTCCCGCAATCAGTTGATTGATGCAAAATGTGAAGCAGCTGAGTAAATGTGGGGACTGTGACCTTCAGTGTTGGAAGAAGCACTCAGATCTTTAAGTAAAAGTATAAATACCATACAATGTACAGTGCAAATACTTTATTACAAAAATCCTGCATTTAAAAGCCTACAAGAAGTATTATCAGCCAAATGTACATACCGTAGTACTAAAGTAAAAGTACAAACTTTGTACGTCAGTGTTAATCAGGTACTTAATCCATGTGTTAAATTAATAATAGTCATCTACACAGACTCATCAGCTATAGGCTAAAACACATGACACAGTGACATTGTCTGAGAGTAAAAGTATAGTAGACTATGAAATGATATCACCATGTACTAAGTATTATTATTATGATTACTTATAACGACGATTACCACTGCCATTCCCACAAGATGTTTGTGAAAAACTAAATTTTGCTAAATCTTTCTCTACTTATCAATTGCAATGAACTAGAAAACAGCACCCTTCAGGCGTTTGGCCCTTTAAGTGAAAGCCCACATCCCAACTGTCCCCATCACCTTTGAGTGGAAGTAAGTAAGTAAGTAAGTCAATTTTATTTGTATAGCACTTTTCACAGAGAGAACTCACAGTGCTTTACATACAACAGAAATAAAAACAGCAAGAAACATTCAAAGGATAAGAAGCAGAACTAAAACACAAGGCATCTCAGAGAAAACAAAACAGCAGACACATTTCACACCTGGGGGAGAAGCTCAGTGACATTCCCCAAATGCATGTTGAAACAGTAGTGTTTTTAGTTGATTCTTAAAAATATCTGTAACACTTTAGAATAACTATTCGTTATAAGTAGTTAATAGATCATTCATAAACTGTCAGTTAATGAGTTATTAATGACTTGTTAAGCATTTGTTAATAGTTAGTTAAGGATTAATAAAAATGCCATATAACTGCTTAATAGATCATTTATAAACCATTAATTAATGAGTTATCAATGTCTTGTTAAATGTTTGTTAACAGCTAGTTAAGGAGTTGTAACCATGCCTTATAAATAGTTAATAGATTACTAACAAACAATTATTTAATGAGTTATCAATGACTTGTTAAATAGGTTTTAATAGTATGTTAAGGATTTATAAATATGCCTTATAGATAGCTAATAGATCACTCACAGAGTATTAGTTAACTGACTTAATAACTGTATGCTGATTATTTATAACTATGTCTTATAAATGCCTTATAACTAGTTAATAGATCATTTATAAACCATTAGTTAATGAGTTACTAATGTCTTGTTAAATATGTGTTAACAGTTAGTTAAGGAGGTATAATATAATTAAATAAATAAATATAAATAGGTATAGATAATTTATATATTACTCACAAATTATTAGTTAATGACTTGTTAATAGCTTGTTAAATATTTACTACCTGTACGCTAATGATTTATAACTATGCCTTATATATGTTCAAATGATTATGAACAAGCTATTAGTAAAACACTTACTAATGGCTAGTTAAGTAGTTGTTAATAATTGATATATGTTATTGGGTAGTTATTCTAAAGTTGCAACTATTCCTCATTTACTAACATGAGTTAAGTATTTGTTAATGGTTAATTTATGTTATTGGGTAGTTATTCTAAAGTTGCCACTACTCCTCATTTACTAACTATTAACAAATACTTAACTTACCTTTTACAAATCAATTGTTAATGATTTGATTCTCATCTACTAATACCAAAGACACGTTGTACAACAGCAAATGGGGGGTACAGAAATGTGATGTGATACTGTGGACATATTTCACATTTTGGTACCTCAACCTCAATATTTTACAAAATAAATACCACAGATGAAATAATGAACAATGTATTTTTAATGAATAAAGAAAACAGTACAAAAATAACAAATGCATCAATCTAAAATAACAATAGCAAATAAAGAAATAGTCATATCAACAGTAAAACAGAAATTAGAAATGACCAAAAGGAATACCTTCATAATCCCATCATAATCCGCCTTTACAGTCCAGATTACATATTGCTTTATCCAGTGGATATACAGCACACACATTAGCTTTAGCTTTATAGCAGGCCTTCTGCAGTAAGCAGTATGGCCACAGCAACACCATGTGCTAATATTGTAGCTATGCTAATATTGTAGCTAACAGGCTAATAAGTGTTCCCAAATTATAAATCTTACTCTTTTTCATCAAACAAACAAAAACAAATTCTTTACATTAACTAATAAACACAACAGTCCATACAGTTTTCATGGTTTTGCACTACATCACCTGAAATGCATAAAATAGAATACCCAATGTATACAGCCCCTTCTCTTGTGTCTTGTTCACAATAACTGAACAACATCCTGCTCATTTCAAAATAAAAGGCAGTTCAGCTTCAGAACTCCATTGAGACACTGCCATCTACTGACACAAAGTGGAATTGGTACTACACTACAGACTAGTATAGTTGCATGAACTGAACAGTTTTTCTTCATTCAGTAGAAATATCAGATTAGAAATAGTAGATCTACAAGCTCACACTTGAGCTTGTAGATCTGCTATTTCTAATCTGATATTTCTACTGAATGAAGAAAAACTCAAGAAGAATGCCCCTTTTCAAAATTCCAGACCATGACTAGCAATGGACTCATAACTGACCCCTGGGTGTTTACTGGGCCTTTTTAGAAGCAATAACCCTCAATTTGAAATTTGTGAGGTTGCAATTATTTTCTTCAGTTTCTCTTCATTCGCCAGAAATATCAGATCAGGAATAGCAGATCTACAAGCTCACAACAAGTTGCAATGCGTCTTGCTGTGAGCTTGTAGATCTGTCATTTCTTATCTACCTTTTTGGCAATGTTCCACGTATGTTCCATGTATGTTCCATGTATGTTCCATGTATGATCCATGTATTTTTATTTTATTGTCCTATACAGTTCAGTTCATGCAACTACACTAGTCTGTAGTGTTAGTGTAGTACCAAAACCACTTTGTGTCAGTAGATGGCAGTGTGTCTCAATGGAGTTCTGAAGCTGAACTGCCTTTTATTTTGAAAGGAGCAGGATGTTGTTCAGTTATTGTGAACAAGACACAAGAGAAGGGGCTGTATACATTGGGTATTCTATTTTATGCATTTCAGGTGATGTAGTGCAAAACCATGAAAACTGTATGGACTGTTGTGTTTATTAGTTAATGTAAAGAATTCGTTTTTGTTTGTTTGATGAAAAAGAGTAAGATTTATAATTTGGGAACACTTATTAGCCTGTTAGCTACAATATTAGCATAGCTACAATTTTAGCACATGGTGTTGCTGTGGCCATACTGCTTACTGCAGAAGGCCTGCTATAAAGCTAAAGCTAATGTGTGTGCTGTATATCCACTGGATAAAGCAATATGTAATCTGGACTGTAAAGGCGGATTATGATGGGATTATGAAGGTATTCCTTTTGATTTTTAATTACTGTATTACTGTTGATATGACTATTTGCTATTGTTATTTTAGATGGATGCATTTGTTATTTTTGTACTGTTTTCCATATTCATTAAAAAATAAATTGATCATTATTTCATCTGTGGTATTTATTTGTAAAATATTGAACAAGGTTGAGGTACCAAAATGTGAAATATGTCCACAATATCACATCAAATTTCTGTACCACCCATTTGCTGTTGTACAACGTGTCTATGGTATTAGTAGATGGGAATCAAATCATTAGCAATTGATTTGTAAAAGGTAAGTTAAGTATTTGTTAATAGTTAGTAAATGAGGAGTAGTGGCAACTTTAGAATAACTACCCAATAACATATATTAACCATTAACAAATACTTAACTCATGTTAGTAAATGAGGAGTAGTTGCAACTTTAGAATAACTACCCAATAACATAAATTAACCATTAATAAATACTTAACTCATGTTAGTAAATGAGGAGTAGTTGCAACTTTAGAATAACTACCCAATAACATAAATTAACCATTAACAAATACTTAACTCATGTTAGTAAATGAGGAATAGTTGCAACTTTAGAATAACTACCCAGTAACATATATTACCTATTAACAAATACTTAACTAGCCATTAGTAAGTGTTTTACTAATAGCTTGTTCATAATCCTTTAAACAAATATAAGGCATAGTTATAAATCATTAGCATACAGGTAGTAAATATTTAACAAGCTATTAACAAGTCATTAACTAATAGTTTGTGAGTAATATATAAATGATCTATAAGGGATAGTTATACCCCCTTAACTAACTGTTAACAAATATTGAACAAAACAGTAGTAACTCATTAACTAATGGTTTATAAATTATCTATTAACTAGTTATAAGGCATCTATAAGACATAGTTATAAATAATAAGCATACAGTTAATAAGTCAGTTAACTAATACTCTGTGAGTGATCTATTAGCTATCTATAAGGCATATTTATAAATCCTTAACTTACTATTGAAACATATTTAACAAGTCATTGATAACTCATTAACTAATAGTTTGTTAGTAATCTATTAACTATTTATAAGGCATGGTTACAACTCCTTAACTAACTATTAATAAATGATTAACAAGTCATTAATAACTCATTAACTAACAGTTTATGAATGATCTATTGACTACTTATAACGAATAGTTATTCTAAAGTGTTACCAAAATATCCACAGACACTGCAGCTCTCAGGCCACGAGGAAGGGCATTCCAGAGTCTAGGCGCTACAGACTGAAAGGATCTGACACCTTGTAATCTACAGTATATTGATCATGTATGTTGTGTAGATGTGGTACAATTGTAAAAGTGGAGGCAGGCAGGCAGGCACACAGACAGACACAGAGCATTTAGCAAACGTCCTTACCAGAGTGATTTATAATAAGCAAGGTAATCACATAGCTATAGAATGCAAACAATATACTATCAAAGTAATAATCTGTACATTGAAACTATAGGATACCGGGTAAACACAAAAAAGCAATCATAGCATCTGTTTAAATACTGTGCTATCTAAATGACATTCTAACATTGTGGTCAAGAAAAACAAGCCTAAGTAACAAAAAACATGAGAACGAATGACCAAGGTATGTCTGCAAGGTTGCCAGGTCACACACAGACACAGACTAGTGATGAGCGGGCCGACCCGTAACCCGCGGGTCCCACGGGTCAACCCGCGGCGCGGGTGGTCGAGTCAGGATTTCAGAGGCAATTATGCGGGCTGCGGGTGAGCGGGTCAGCCGCTCTCACACGCAAAAAATAAAAAAAAAACTATTTTGAACAACATGCTTGTTTATTTAGCCCATGACAATGTTGTGCTACTGTAGACATTTAAAGCGACTTTGGTCCCACCGCGGGTCGCGGGGCGGGTTGAGCCATAGATTTATATATGGGTTCGCGGGGCGGGTTGAGGCGGATTGGGTTCCGTGGCGGGGCGGGTCATGAAAAAACCCGACCCGCACATCACTAACACAGACACAATGACGATGTCCCTTGCAATCAATGCAATTGTTCTGCTTAATTTGTGTTCCGTCATACGACAGAGCTAAACGACTGCGCTCTGCCGCACTCGGTTCAACTTCTCGGTTCAACTGCGTGCGTGCGTGCGTGCGTGCGTGCGTGCGTGCGTGTACACACACACACACACACAAATGCATCATGATGCGTTGTGAGCTTGTTGATCTAAAATGTTTAAAGATTTATTTACATTTTGCCTATAAGGATATGCCCGAAATATGGATGCCAGCTTGAACAGCCAAGTTGTTCAAATAAGGACACATGTGCACAATTGCCAATACTGATGTCATAAAAAGAAGTCAAATAATGACTTGACATGACATATTAGTCTGGCTCTACTATGATCCATCAATGGACTCGTCTGTGGGACATTAAGGCGGCCGAGCAGTGGCTCTGGTTGAGTATGTTTAGACATTTCAAAATGTGCAGGCTTTTCATCACAATGTCAATCTGACAGTGAAATTGCAAACTATTCTATGTGTATCACAATAAACAGCGAGCTTGTAAACAGATGGTATCACATTGAGGAATGAATTTGTTGGCCGACACACGGTCAGCTAAACGTGTCCATGTCTCAAGCGGAAGAAATTGGCAAATTGACCGATGATGAAGTGAACAGCATCGATCATCTGGACAGGGAGACGTTTGAAATTCAAACTTCCATTTAGTATTGAAGCCTCGTCATTCTGTGATGCTTGTGTTGCAAAACTGATATTTACATGCAGAAAAGTGCTCCTGCTCATTTCAAGGCCAGCGAGCCCAGCATACAGAACAGCACTGAGAGCCTTTTTCCTGTGGCATGATTATGCCTTTTCACAGTCAAGAGACATTTTCTCTTTCTGACTATACTGTATACGTTCCACATACTTGAGTCTATTCAACACCCTATACTCACTCTCGTTGCTGTCAGTTCTTGCAGTCAAAAGCTCCACAATGTATTCCTCCCATCACTCTGCTAGGCGAGGTGATAGATTAGTGAAATCTTCACATTGAGACAGATCAAGAATTCAGCATTGCAATCGCATGCACCCAAGTCAAGCGAAAAAGGTGTGTTGGGGGTGGCTTGATGGAACGAAATAAAAGGTAATGGCACAAAATTGTGAAAGATTCTAGTGAGCGGAAATCAAACCAATTGCAGTCGCATTCCAATTTTGATGAAAAGGAAAGAACTCCATCAGAGATTCATCAAAAATAACTAGCTATAAGTCCATCTTTTCTTCTCTCCCAGTGATGAAACATGGGTTCTTTTGCCATACAATCTTTGATAGGAAGGATGGTTGGCAAGTGTAGAGAAAATCATGGGATAAAGGTTTTCTGCTTTCAGCATTCTGGGAACCCATTGGTTTAAAAAGAAAAAAATCCTTTTTGAAAATCTGTCTTGAGAGATTATGCTTTCAGTAATGATCTGGGAAAGCATATTTTCCTGAATGCTATGTTGCCATCCATCACTTATATTGTGTAATACATAAACAGAGGTAGTGTATGTCTCATTCATGCATTTCTGAGAGATGAGTATGGCTTTGGAACAGATGTAAAATGGATGGGATGGCAAAATTGTGCTTTTTCCCACCCTGTCCTTCCTTTTAAAACAGAAAAGAAGGCAGCTGAAGACGCTTTTTGCAGACAAACTTCAATATACCATTAAATGAATTAAAAAACTTTTCACTTCCACTTTCATTTCCCATATATATATATATATATATATATATATATATATATATATATATATATATATATATATATATATACAGTATATATATATATACATATGTATATATACACACACACATACATACAGTACATGTTTTTATCTCCAGGGATTATGTTTTGCACACACACTCATAAAGAATCTCCAACCTAAAGGTATCGCCCCTCCTGGATTCCTTGGATCATGACTCAACTCCCCATATAGGCCACGGCCATTTCCACTGACAAGACCTTCTGCCATTTTGCGTACTACTACAGATTTTGTTTCTATGGAGCCAAAATTGCCGTGCACAAATCATGAACGCAGCGTCCGACCTGCCCCAAACTGACACATCGAGGGGCACCACAAATGCTACAAAAAGTCAATGTTTGTTGCAGAAAGGTGATTCTCCCCCCCCACCCCCCCTTGATCAGAGCCACATTGACTTCCATTACAAAATTAAAGTTAAATATTTCATTATAGACATCTATTTTCTCCTGCAGAGCCATGTCAAAAAATAAGTATCTGAAAAACCTGGCCCCCAGATGCGCTGTCCTTTCTAAATAATGAAAAGAGAACAAATCGAATTTTCCAAGCCTCCAAGTGAGGGTGAGTGAGAATGCAGTTAAAAGTGAAACTTTTTACCTTTAACTGTTAACCACACAGCAAAGCAGCAAACAGAACTCTTCTTTTTTATTTTTCTATTTTTGAGCGGTGCAACCGCTCCTATAAGAGGGTTTAGGACCCATCCGTGGTGAAAGTTTTTCTTTCCGTCGTGACAATGTGTCTTTCGCTGTGACGCCATGCTGTGGAAAACACGCCCATAGGATAAGCTTTGCAGGAGGTGTTGTGATTGGCTAGCGAGACACATGATGAAATGAACTTCAAACTTCGCAGACACGCTGTGATTGGCTAGCGAGACGCATGATGAAATGAATAATAATGTAAAAAATGTAAGCACGTCACTTCGCAGGACGTGCTGTGATTGGCTACCGAGATGCATTATGAAATTAATAACTCATAAATAGCACCGCTCACTTCACACTGGGTGTGATTTTTTATTTAGAGTAGCCAATTATTTTTACCCCCTTTTACTCCCCAATTTAGCCGTTATGCCAATTGAATCCTCACCACACACACACACACACTGCTGTTGTATCCTACTGACTCACCTGCCAGAGAGGAGCCCCCACCGGGGGGACGTAGAGCCTTCGTCCTACTCCTCCCGCACAACACTCGCCGCTGACAGGAGCTGTCCCCAGCCCGTAGGAGTACATGCAATGACCAATATCAGCTTCTCCCCTCCCTCCCTCCCTCCCCACCCGGCCCGGCTTCCCTCCCCCGAACACTGGCCAATTGTGTTTGCATAGACGCCCGATAAAGCCGGTTGGCACTACGGTGGATTCGAACCCACAACCTCCGTGGTGGTGGGCAGGGACTTCACCACTGCGCCACCCGAGCGCCCCAAACAGAACCCTTTCTCTTGACAATGTTCTACAAGACGCTCTCCCTCATCTCTCATCTGCTTTCCCATGTAACGTAATCTAATTTTGAAAGTAGATTCAATCCACTCTGTTCAATCCACTATATCGGGAGTACATGAATCTAGTTTGTTCAAAGGAGTAGCCTCCTATAAATCAATATCCAGCCTCCAGTTTTTGAGACGTGTTTAAATCTAACTTTCCCCTCTAACAGGGCCATCACAGCACATCATTATTCATTTGTGAAGCCGAGGTCCATCAGGCAGAAAATGAAATAATCTTTCAAGTCAACTACAAGCGCTGAGCACTTGTCTCGTCCCTAAAGGATCCCTAACACGTTAAAACCGGGAAAGCATCCGTGTCATTATTTTATACATTGGCTATTAATAAAATAGCAGATGAGCTTGCAGATCTGCAAAGAAAATGTTATCAAGAAAATGTGTGCAAACTTTTTTTTTTTTTTTGCAAGCGAACATTTTAACTAAAATATTTGCTTCCGGGGGTCCCTGGAACAAAAATATTTTGAGATGGGGGTCCACGGCCAAATACATATAATTGTGTGGTTCCTTGACATGAAAAGGCTTGAGCACCACTGATTTGACACAACATACGTTTTTCAGAAAACTGTTAGGATTTAGAAGACATTTGTAGAATCGGGTCCTCAGGTCTTAATGGGTTAAATCTGTAGGCTCTGGCTAATGATCAATCCAGACCACTGCACATAAAAAATTATATATATATATGTATATATTTGATAAGAAATCACACCTATATGATAAAATAGAGGGCACCTTAGCTAAAGGAGCATTTCACCCAAAATACAAAATGAGAATTGTTCTGCACTCAAGACAGTCAATTACATTTAATCAAAATTATTTAAGCCCTGTATACTTCTTTGTATGTATACAAATAGCAAAAAACAGCGATCTAAAGCTCACAACCCGTCACATCGTGATGCGTTGTGAGCTTGTGATCACAAATTATTTCATTCAGTTTCGTTCAAAATTTGTGACCATTAATCTTACGAAACCTATCCATATTCCCGTTTTTTTGGGGGGGGGGTGAAAAGGCATTTTCAACGGGCGGTAGCAACAAAATGGCCGATCGCGGCAAAAATGTTCCAGTGGATAGACGAGACCCTCCCCCACCCCCCAGACACTTTTTGTTTACACTCGTGTGCACGTCGTGGCTTCTGCGGCTCTCCAAAGATTGTCAAAACAAGGTAAAAAACGCTGGCAGCAGCGGATGAATTAATTAAATAATACCTGGCAGTGAATGTGTTAACTCATTTTGCTGGGGACCCCCTGGAACCTCCTCTCAAGGACCCCTGGGGTCCCCGGAGCCCACTTTGAGAACCACTGCTCTAAACTCTGACCAGCTGATCCCTAAGTAACCCTCCAAGTTAGTTATTGAAGGGTCTTCACAGTTAACAGACATGTAATTACTCACCCACACACAGAGGCACAGAACACACACACACGACTTCAATAAAAAAAGAACAAGAAAACTTTCCCAGGAAGACTTGGGTGGAGAAAACAAGACAGTGGGGAAATCGATGTGTTGTCCCTGGGGTGCGGATAAAAGGGGGCTGTGGCTGTTGAAAGTACACCAAGACAAAGGGAGGCTGTCATTTTCAGTCCTTTAATTAATTTTCCACGTCCCGAGGCCGAGCGGTTGGAGGGGTTGGAGGGCCGGGAGAGAGGGAGGGCAGGATGGAACAGGGAAAGGAGGGCGATAGCTGGGAGTGTAAAGCTGCAGTTTTAGTCTACTTTAGTAGGTTTATGTAAACCAATTGTTCTAAAATGGTGTGCCGAGGCACACTGGTGTGGTGGGAGACAAGTGGGGGTTTGCCTTGGGATTTTGTTGACCCATTCTACAAATGCCTTCTAAATCAGTGGTTCGCAAAAAAAATTGTGCCAAGGACCCCCAAATTCATATGTATTTGGGCGCGGACCCCCATCTGAAAATGTTTTGTGCCAAGGACCGCCCCCAGAAGAGAAGATTTGTGTTAAAAAAGATTCAAAATGATTCAAAAACATTTTCAAACACTTTCAAGATTTTTAAAAAATGTAAAAAAAATAGCAGATGTGAGTTTGTATATCCGCTATTTTTAAATAGCCAATGCAAAAAAAATCTAAAATGACACACTTTCCCGGTTTTAATGGGTTAAATGTACTATATCAGTACTTTGTACGCACATGAAGTTATACAGAAGGCACCGTTGACTATGTTGTTTGTGGATGACATTGTGATGCGTGGGAGGAGGGAAGGTCGGTGAAGGTGAAGGAGTTTAAATACCTGGGGTCCGCTATCCAAAGTATTGGAAAGTGTGGAAGAGAAGTGAAGAAGAGAGTGCAGGCAGGGTGGAACGGATGGAGGAAAGTGTCAGGAGTGATTTGTGACAGGCGTACTGTACAAGCAAGAGTGAAAATGTATTGTTTTAGCTCATGCTCATTTGACTTAGCTATTTTGTCTCATCTGTTTAAGGAAATAGGTAGCTGATATATTGCACTTTTACCTTAGCGCTAGGTATACTCTTGGTTGCTTGTTTTTGCAGAAAATGCACTAAAGACTTCTGGTGATTAGTAGTTTTCGTTCCCTACCTATGTTGAATACACTTATTGTAAGTCGCTTTGGATAAAAGCGTCTGCTAAATGACTGTAATGTAATGTAATGTAATGTAATGTATACGACGGCAGTGAGAGCCATGCTGCACGGCATGGAAACGGTGGCACTGACGAAAAGACAGGAGGCGGAGCTGAAGGTGGCAGAATTATGGATGCGACGATTCTCATTAGGAGTGACAAGGAAGGACAAGATCAGAAATGATTACATTAGAGGATCGGATCACTGATACTATGGTGTCAGGAGAACAACCTTGTTCACTGTCAACAAGACCAAGTAGCTGATTGAGAGGAGAGAGCCTGGTGCCGCAGTGGAGCGGGTTAGTGTTTTTAAGTTCCTTGGAATACACATCTATGAGGACCTCAAATGGGCCACACACCACGCACGTGGTGAGAAAGGCTCAGCAACACCTGTACTGCCTCTACCACCTGAAGATTTCACAGCGAGCCCCCGCATCTTCAGGTCGTTCTACAATGCAGGATTTCCTCAAAAGTGCTCTCAAGACTCTAGCTGGAGCCCTCATTCAATGCCAGTTTGATTATGCTTGCACCTCTTGGTTCTCCAACATCTCAATGTCTCAAAACTAAGCTTCAGACCTCCCAAAATATAAATAACCCTCTGGTACAAATGATTCTTTGACCAGTAGATCATTTCCATAGTGTACCAACCATTAAGCTAAATATTATCAACCCATATCATTAAGAAAGGTTCCATTTGGTGTTTTGTTTTGGGGTTTTTTTCATGGCAAAATCTTGCCCCCCTTTTGACTGAGGCTAAAATCGCCTATGGATAGAAGAAGCCACTCCACCAGACTGTACATTTTTCACCTGGCAACCGTCAGACTGCTGAACAAGCACTGAGCCCTGTCTCCATGCTGTATTGCAGACAGCCAGACACAGTCTGCCACTCAGGCATATCGGCCTTCTACCACCTCAAGAACATCTCTAGGCTCCGTCCCTCACTCTCCGACTCCGTGGCTGAGACCCTCATTCACGCATTTGTTACCTCCCGTCTGGACTACTGCAATGGAGTCCTGTTTGGGCTCCAAAACAAGTACCTGGACAGGTTCCAGCATGTCCAAAATTCAGCTGCCAGAGTTCTCACCCGCACCAAGCCTTGGCAGCATATCACCCCCACCCGTGAACAACTGCACTGGCTTCCTGTTAAGTTCTGCATCTATTACAAACTCCTCCTTCTCACCTACAAATGTCTCAATGCCCTGGCTCTACAGTAACTCTCAGGCCTCCTCCATAAACATACTCTGTCACCTGCGGTCCACAGACTTGGACCTAAATATTATCAACCACAGACTTGGACCTCCTCTCTATTCTCCAAACTAGCAAGCGAACCTTGGGGGACTGAGCCTTCAGTGTGGCAGCCCCCAACCAGAATCAGAATCAGAATCAGTTTTATTGTCACATCACAGGTTTACAAGGTAAAAAAGTGGGTGAAATTCGTTTTTGTACATCGTTCCCATCGCAACGTTAATTTCCATAGAAAGAAGAGGGGGGGGGGGAGAAGAAGAGGGGTGGGGGGCAAGTGGGAAGGAGATCAAAACAAGAGAGCAACAGAAGGCCAGACAAGTTATCTACATATTTACAAAGTACCTGAGATAATAAAAAACTAAGGTGCCTGAGCATAGCAGCAATGTATGTATACTGTGCATGTTATACTTATACTATGCATGATATACATATGGACGTTAAGGTGCTTAGAGAAAAAAGAGCACAATAAAAAAGACAAAAAAAGTCAGTGCGTTATACATGGGATTAAGGTGCAAAAGGTCAGTGCGTGTCCACCTAGGGTGGACTGACCCTAGTATAATCCGCAAGTAGCTCCATGAGGGAGTGCAACAAAAAGTCATTTGTACCTGGTGTAGTCCACAACCTGTGGAACTCTCTACAATGTAGATTCGCCATGCTCCAACACTGGACTCTTTCAAAGCTGCCTTGAAAAGACACCTATTCTCTCAGGCTTATGAAAAATAGCTGTTTGTTTGGTTGCTTGTTTATTATTTTGATGTAAAGCGTCCTTGGGTTCATGAAAGGCGCTATACAAATTCAAGATATTATTATTATTATTATTATTATATATCCCTTAGTACACATAACACAAAGACATTTGCTGCGTCACAAACACTATCAGTTATACTTACAGACATGCACAATGGATGATGATGATGTGTCAATACCCGCTGCTATATTGCCCAGTTTTTCGTTAACCATGCCACTTAAGCCATGCAGATGAAACAGTGATTTTATACCTGCTGCTATTTGATGTGTTTTTATTTTCATTTCAGAAATGTGTCTTGCACAAGTGGAAAACATATCCAGTATAGAAAAAACTGTCCTTCCTGTTGTTTAGTTCTATGTTCTGTTTTCCTGTCTTCTCTATTCTCTCTATTCCTATTCTAACTATTTTTTTAGAATAGGGATAAGTGTTAAATATAACATGAATAAGTCACGTTAGGGATTTGGATGATGGACATAAGAGAGAAGGTGGGAGCTTTGGTGTTTTTTCTCTTAGGACACCTGGCTGGCATATGGCATTGAAGCATATCATTAAAGCATATCTTTCAAACCGGAACATGCAGACACACTGAATAAAATATTATGGATTTCATATAATACAATCGTTGGTACTTTCTCCGGCTGTCAAACTGTCTAGCCTTGTTGCGTCTGATTTAGGCGCAAGCAGCTCTCACCTCAGATCTTTTCGTGTCGCTTCGTAATGAAATCACCGGATCGCCTGTCCGCAAATTAATTTTGATTAGTCTCTGACATAGAGTTCCCTAATTGAGCGGGCTATAGCTGAGCGAGCCACAATAAAACACCTCAAATGCAGACGGCCGGTGTCACCCTCGATCAATAAACCATCTACATATGGATCAATGCATCGCAGTCAACATGTCAGTCACTTTCTTTCCATCTCGAGGTCGCAACAAATCTTCTTCACCCGCCGTTTCCCCAACTAGACCTCATTGCACAGCCCGGCTGTAAAATTGCATTAGGGGGCCTATAGGCCTACATGGCTGCTGTGAATGGTATATGAATGGATTGGGAAATTGGAGGCAAACAAAAAAGCAACAGCTCTCCCTCACCTAACCCCTGTGGAGTAGAGTGTTGCAGAGAGCCCCCGGGGGGGATGAAATATGGAGTTGTCAGGCTGTGGGGAGGCGGAGAGAGAGAGAGAGACAGAGAGAGAGAGAGAGTTAACGATGAGGACGCTGCGACCTTATTGAAGAGACTGACAGAGTCTTGGTGGGGATTCTGTTGAGCAGGTTACTTTATACCATGCTGTTCACGTGTCTGCGTGCATCCATGTGGATGAATACTACTGTTGTGTGGCTTGTGTGTATGTGCGTGTGCGCGTGTGTGCGTGCGTGTGTGTGCGCAGGGAGGGGTGGTGGTGAGCCAGGGTAAATTCTGCCCTTAAGTTCAAATGGAAGTTGTGTTGTGCTGTTCTGATGGCTCAATAGACCGCTGTGCTTCCACCAGGAGGACATATCACAACTTAATCCAGAGTCCTCCAGCTGTGTCCTTACAGAATCCTCTGAAGGAGCGAACGTCCTCAGACTGGGCGGAAGTGATGTGCGCCTGCGTTTTATGCTAACTCATAACTTGCAAATTGTCTTTGCATGACAAATGCATGACTTTTTACATCACTGGAAAACAAGGCAGGCATACCTATTTCTGCTACTCCAGCGTTCAGATTTTACCGTTATGTAATTTATGTATTGTACATCTACTGATGAATTGAGTACAATGGACCGCAGGGCTTTTTGTGTTATCCTTTTAGCATTATTTAACAATCTTGTTAATAATGTATTCAATCAATCAACCAGAGACAGATGAGGGCTTGAGACCTGTGAGGCGTGCCCAAGCGAGGTGTAAGAAGAACAAGCCAGCACCGTCTGTTGCATATCGATAGGGTGGGAATCAGCTATAATGATGTACGCGAGAAATAAGCAACCGGGTCTATGAAAACAAGCCAAAAAGAAGCGACTAGGTTACGGCTATTTGAAAATAGCCAATCTACAAGTTCACAACGTGTCGCGGTGCAACGCGTTGTGAGCTTGTATATCTGCTATTTTCAAAAAAGAAAAAAAAGGTTATTTTGGAACATTTTTGAAACATTTTAACAACACAAATATTGTATGGGGGGGTCCACGGACAAATACATATTAATCTGGGGGCGCTTGCCATGAAAATGTTTAAGAACCACTGGTTTAAAAACATTAAGAAACAAGCCCAAAAAAGCAATTACACTTTACACACAAGCCCCAAAAAAACGCAAACCCCAACTACCAATATTTACAAGCGAATTTACGGAAAAACAAGCCCAAAGTCGCTTATAATAAGCAGCCATGGCAACACTGATGTACACATTAGATTAGGCTATAGCTAATGTTAACGAGCGAGCTAGTTACATATTTGAGAATTCTAAAATCACTTCTGCCCAGACGGAGGACTTTGGCCCACTCAGAGGACTTGGCTCATTCAGATTCTGTATGGCCACAAGCGGCTGGATGGCACTCACTTCATCATTTTAATTCCTTTCTTCATTAAATCGCTTACAATCTTTAATCATGCTGCCGTCTTATTCCTTGGCTCACAGTCACAGTTCTGTTCCAAAAAATGAAATATCTTGAATACCAGCGACAAAATTCTGTATAGCGCAAAATTGGAAACAAATGAATGTAGTTGTTGAAGGATGGCATGGTAACCTAAGTGCTTAATCAATGTATTCATACAGATTAACCATGATCCATGTACTGATTAACTTGGCTTGTAACTCTTAAGCAATTAGGTTGCAATAAAGTGTCTTGGTCCTAGGAAATGTGACCTTCTGCTAAAAAGCAGACCCAAGTATCACTATACAGTACCTGTATGTTTCAGATATTTTTAGATATTGAAGATTGATAAGGTAAGATGTTTGTGCACAAGCAGTAGCATTTTGAAAAATCTCTCTCTCTCTCTCTCTCTCATACCTTCAATGGTTATTTACAATTTCTGTTCCTTACAACAGTAAACAACCTTGAAGCTAAACTTGACATTTGTATGCTTGGGACAGGATGTATTGGAACCACCGTGTACGCCCATAACCTAGAACACTTTTCTTTCATCTGTTGCCTGTCTGTATATTCTGTCTGCGCCGGTATGCACACAGAGGTTGACCTAAAAAGATCTGGGCAGAATGAGACTTCCCTACCTCAGCACACCCCTCCCTGCACGAATCCCCCACAACTCAGCCTCACAAAAGACCAATACCAGTTTACCCAAGGTTTCCAATGTGTTATTCACATGGATGGGGACAGTTCATTTAACGGCTTAGAAATGGCCAAAACGCTCTGGTGGCTGCGGTGGAAATTCTTCAGTATTTCCCCATTGGGTTCAGCAACAATACTGTGGCACCTCTCTGAATAAATAAAGCAAATCCTTTACAGCGGATTAGCAAGTCAAACATAAAAGAACGGAGAAGGGGGGGACCAACAAGTTACACATAACAAAATGGAGGGAGTGAGGAAGTTAGGGTATTTTAAACTACAGTAATGGGCAGAAAGTGGGAGTTTACAGTTCATCGCAGTTAGATTTCTATTTGTTTCATTCGTCTTCCAGTATAACATACTGGTTTATACCAAAGGCCGGTGATGTGTAGAAGAGATTTTATGGATGGATGCCAGGAGGAGCAGCTTAAGTGTGCTTAATTAATCTGCTAATCAGAGTAATGGCTTAATCGATGCATTGAACTCCTGAAATCAGGTAATGGGACAGTCTTCTCTGGTAGACCTGCCACAGGGATTAATCAAAAGTGATATTCAATGAGTGATAGAAGTGCTTACATGTATAAGCATGATTTTGTGTTTGTGTGTGCGTGTGCGTGTGTGTGTGTGTGAGAGTGAGAGAGTGAGGGAGACAGAGAGAGACAGAGTTGGTGCAGTGTGCTGTGTGCATATCTCCATGCCTGAATGGCATTTCCACATGTTTGCAGAAAGAGACAGGTGACAAATGAAAGGAAAAACTTGAAATATAGCCGCACAAAGCAGCGATTCTGGGTTTCAACCCAAAACAGACAAATTGAAAGCTGCAAGGGAGTCTAGACCTTTGAGAGTTTACAACATCTGGCATCAACCCATGCTTAATTATACCAAATTGATGGTGTCGTATAAGCTCACAACACGTAGCGGGTGCAACACATTGTGAGCATATGAATTAGATTAGCTATTTTCAACACAGTGGTACGATGTATGAATTGGGCTTTAGTCTGCCTTAATTACCAAGAAAGATACTAATGTTGGGGTGCATGGTGGATCAACCATGCACCCAACAAATGTCAAATGTCTTCTAAATCCTATGTGCACTTAACCCATTAAAACCTGAGGCCGATTCTACAAATGTCTTCTAAATCCTAACAGTTTTCTGAAAAACTTATGTTGCTATATCAGTGGTGCTCAAACCTTTTCATGTCAAGGACCCCCAAAATAATATGTATTTGGCCACCGAGATCCCATCTCAGTATTTGTACCAGGGACCCCCAGAAGCAAAGATTTGAGTTAAAAATGTTCGCTTAAAAAAAAATATATATATATCCAAAGATTTCCACAAATCTTCACAATTTTTCAAAAATAGCAGATCTACAAGCTCATAGTGCGGCACGAAGTGACGCGCTAGGAGCTTGTAGATCTGCTATTTTTGAATAACCAACACTAAAATCTAAAATGACACGGCTTCAATGGGGTGCTTGGGGTGCATGGTGGATTTTAACCAGTCAGTGCACTTAACACATGCTCCTTGGGAGTTACGAAGATCCAGGTTCGACTCAAGTCTCCCCCTGTGTCTTGCCTGGCATGTCTCCCTTCTCTCCCTGCATCCTCAGTTCCCCGCATCTCTACACTCTCCTATAGGTCAAGGTCAACTTTATTGTCCACTAGGGAAATGTGGCTTTGGGCTTCCATCACCCCTCCTATCTAATGAAGCAATACAATTGCCAAGAAAGAACACTTTATGTTGGTTTTTCCTTTCATTCGTCATCCATCTGTATTATGAAGAATTGCACACGAGGTGGAAACTGAGGAATGGGAATTATGTGAGGCAAGAGTTATGGGGCAGGAGGAGATATCAGCAGTGCTGAATAGCCAATAAATGAGAAGTTACAACGTGTATGTGTGTGTGTGTGTGTGTGTGTTTGCGTATGTGTGTGTATGTTCATGTCCGTTCTTTCATGTGTGCACATGTGGATGTACGTGCAATTCGTGCACGTCGCGTGCACGTGCAATTGTCCAACTGTATGCATCCATGCACGTATAACTACAGTCAGTGCGTTCGAGATGTTTGCATGTGTTGGCGTGTACATTCTTGTGCGAGCAAGCATGCATGTACCGTAGTAGGCCATGCAACTGCGTTTCTATGAGACTGCTGGCCAATGCTCGGCAAAATTGTGACCAGAGATAAGAGCGATGAATGGCCCCGCCAAGTATCTAACGAAGCATTAGTGACAGACTGAGGAACGATACCCTGCGCCTCCTTGGCCGCTGCTGCACCCCCTCGTCCATTTTTCATCCGGTAAAAGAGGGATGGGACAACATGACGGGATAAATAGAGGTGTGGAAAGAAGCATGTTTATAGGAGAAGCTCCACCTTAAGCCAGCGTACCTTTCGCTCTGAAAAAGGTCTGGGAGAAGAAAAAGAAAAAAAACAGCAACGCAAAGTTTTCTCATTTATTACCTTCGTTATCGAGGTGCGTTCGCTGAATATGCAAAACACAGAACGTCTATGTATCAGAAATGACATTATTGGGTGTTGCGTGGATGTGCGAGGGTGGAGGTTATTGGAAATTGCTTGTGAGGGGGGGCTGCAGCAGCAGCAACTGAAGGGAGGGGCTGCTCACACCAGTCTCAAATCAGGCATGAACAATAGGTTGAAAACAATATATTTTCTCCCCATAATTGTAAAAAAAAAACTAATGCAGATTTTTTTTTAAAGGGGGGTAAGAGAAAGAATCCCCTGAATAATACTGTGGAATTTGTCATTTATTTTCACTTCAATCACAGATGTGCAGACATACTGTGTATGTTGGACGATTCCAACACTTGTGCCTACTGTACATTATGGTCTCTGTACAAGGTAGAGTTATACACATTTTGTATTTTCTTTTTGTATTTATTTTTCCAGTTTAATTTCAGTTGTTTTGCTTGTTGTATTGTCTACAACGATATACATTTTATTTCTTTTTTTTGTAAGTAGGCTACACAATATTGCAGTTAGTTTTGTTTTTTGCCTTAAGTGTTTTTAGTCGTTGTTTTTCCCCATCTAACAAAAAAACAAAAATCCACACCCAGTTTTTATTTTTACAAGGCCCTAGCAGAGAGGGAAAGAACACGCCACAGGTAAGTCTAATATTTGTTTCATTTATTATTCTGACACACAGAGAGTGTGCAAATGAACTGTACTGGAGGAGAGAGGAAAAAGAATAGACATTTAAGAGGAAAGGTCACCGTGGATAAAAGGCGTAAAGAGCAAAAGATCTACGAGCTCGAAACCCAATGTGACACAATTGCCACCTCTATAATGGCAGATTTCAAGCACTTGAAAAGCCTCGCCTCACCTCCAACACAATTCGATCCGCTCCGGCCCCAGAGGTGACGGTTTGGTCTGACTCTGCCCGAACGGTTCTAATGGCCACAAAGATTACCGAGTTATGGCATTCACTGAAGGGCAGGTTCTGTGTGTTCTGGCCTGCCTGCCTCCCAGCCCCCCTCACATTTTGGAACAGTTTCCCGGGGGGCCGGTTTATCACACTGTCAGAGAGCTGGTATATGTGGACTTCTATGACTTCTTTTGCTTTACAATAACAATGCCGGTGGTTCTCGAACTTTTTTAATTTCAAGGACCACTGTAACTCCGAGAGTGTACAAAATGGAACCAAATGGACCCGTAAGGACCCCCTCAAGTAACCCAGAGGCCCCCTGGACCTCATTTTGAGGATCACTATAATTTTTTGTATAATTCTTTTATCCCACCCCGGTGCCAATTATCTAAGTGATCCTGGGCGCTACACTCCCCCCCACCAGCCTAGGGAGCCCAGGGCCGAGCTCATGCCTCCTTCAATGCATGAGAGCCAACTGACCTTGGCTCTCATGCATTGGGGGACGTTGACCCCACAACGTCCCCCAAATTATATAGATTTATTTTTTTAATGTACAGGAATCGTAAAAGTGGACTGTTAAGAGGGAATCGTTAAGGAACCGGAATCGTGTAAAATCCTAAAAGGATCCCAACCCTATAAGCCTCTTCACAACCACACGGGTAGAGATGAATCTGGTGACACCAACATCTGGATCCAATCAGTGGCACACATGACGTTGCAGGAAGTAGTCCAGTGTGATCACCGTTAACCCCTGACCTCACGTCACGTGGTCAATCGGAAAAACCCGAACGTGAACTTGATGTTTCCGGAAATCCCTCTAGCTAAGCATTTCACTCTCTTGTTCATCGCTCATACCGCCGCTACATTGATTTTTCCCCGAACCTGTCGTTGCTTCTGCAGATGGATAGATTCAGTGGGGACACTGTTGAGAAAAAAAATGGATGAAGTGTGTCTCCTCGCATGCAGCCTCTCCCTCTCTCTCTCCTCTCCTCAACCTTCTCCTCCCGAATGCAAGACGAGTCAGTTGAAATGAGTAACGGCTGGTCGTTTCTGCTGGATCGACACACGTTACCAAGCCATCCATCAAACCGCCGACAGCGGTTCGATGCTTTCTCACGAGGAAGGAGAACTTCACATTCGCAAGCCCCTCGCCGGCGAGCGCACTCGCACACACACAAGCACACACACGCGCAGACACACAAACACACACAAACACACACGCGCAGACACACAAACACACACACACACACACACACACACGTGTACACAAATTCTTCACCCATTAAAAGTTCCCTTACCCAGCATTAAGGCTGTCAGGGTTGGAGCCAAGGGGGAAGTTAGTTAGTTGGGGGCTATATAGGAGGCTGTATGGCTAGGCAGTTTTTAGAAGGGGTTCCTGTAATCTCTTATCGATGGCAGTGATGGATACTTAAGGCCCCATATCCGTCGGCTGGAAAGAGGAAAGACAAGCCCCTTTTTTGGCTTAAACTAAACTAAATAAAACAAAATTATGAAAATGGCATTCAAAACAAATGCGGATTGAGGAATAACCGTTTGATCCAGGACAATTTGCTAATAATACATGTAGTCATGAGTGCTATCACAGTGATTAACAGTTTGGTATGCACCACGGACCCCCATAAGTCTAACTCTCAGTCATTTTAAGAACCACTGGTATGTATATACAGTAAGTTGTAACAATAAGAATGAAATAATTGGTATGTCAGACTAGGCTTGATGTAACTGTATGTATGGCTGAACTTGTGGGTAGATTGTGAGCACTCTGGATGCAGAAATGACCCACTTGCAAAGAAAAGAAGCGCAGCAGTAAGTAACAACGGGGAACGCATAGCGACGACTGCCAAATCACCTGACAACAAATTACAGAGGCCTGTTACAGCCTGGCGTGAAAAGCCAAGTTTACAGCGGCACTCTTCTTCGCGAAAATGACAAATGTGTCGGTCGGAAACAAGTAATGACACTTGTGCTGTGCTGTGCACTGTTTTGCGCAAGATGTAAGACAGGACACCATTGTCTTGTTTCCAATTTAGAAAAATTAAAACTGCCTAATGACAAGGGAGGAGCAGAAGACGCTTTCCACCTGAAAAGATTAAGTGCCTGGACCACGACCTAAAGACTATGAAGTCTGCTTTATATTCTGGGAGTAGCAGAGTGTGTCTATTTGTGTGCGTGTGTGCGTGTGTGCGCACACGCTCGTGCGTGCGTGCGTGTGTGTGTGTGGGGAGGGGGGTACAAAGTACAAAACAAGACATGCTCAACATTTCCCTCATGGTGGACTGCAGTGCAAAGCATCCAGGCACGCCGGCAGTGACATACCAAAGCCTATACCGATTGTGCTATAACCACGCCCCGCTTCTGTGGCGCACGCGGAACTGCCTCTCGCCTACAACATTACAGTCATTTAGCAGACGCTTTTATCCAAAGCGACTTACAATAAGTGTATTCAACATAGGTAGGGAACGAAAACTACTAATCACCAGAAGTCTTTAGTGCATTTTCTGCAAAAACAAGCAACCAAGAGTATACCTAGCGCTAAGGTAAAAGTGCAATATATCAGCTACCTATTTCCTTAAACAGATGAGACAAAATAGCTAAATCAAATGAGCATGAGCTAAAACAAATAAGTGTATCGACTAAACAAGATCCAATAAACAATCCAATAATCCAATAAACAATACAGCAATAGAAAACAAGCGTTCGTACAACTAGTTAACAACAAGTAGGTCAGGCAGAGAGGAAGGGTAGTGTTTCCTGAAGAGGTGGGTTTTCAGTCTGCGGCGAAATATGGGCAGTGACTCTGCTGTCCTAACATCAGTGGGAAGTTCATTCCACCACTGTGGGGCCAGAACAGAAAAGAGTCGTGACCGTGTGGATCGGCCAGAAGGACCCTTGAGTGACGAGGCAATCAGTCGCCCCGAGGTGGCAGACCGAAGTGGTCGGGCAGGGGTGTAGGCATCGACCATAGCCCGGAGGCAGACAACTGCAGACTATTTTCTGGGCCCATAAAGTATAGTTTTTGACCGCGACGGAGGCACGCCGTCTCAAGCGAACTAGAGCCACGAGAGGCACCACCGAGCTAGCTAAAGCGAGCGAATCGCTGTGCCGAACGTTGCGAAGTTATGTACCGATAGGCACAGTAAATCATGTTTTGGGATGAGCGTTTGCACCAACTGCCACTCAAAGTGGCTACTGGCCAATCACAGCCCATCCTTGCCAAAGCGGTATAGGCTTTGGAATGACGTACCTCGGCAGCATAGCCCAACCCACCAATCCATGTAAAAAAAAAACGTTAGTTGTATTGTTTTTCTCTAACCTTCTTCCTGTTGTAGACCATCTCCATTCCACATAATGTACATCAACACGTCACATTCCCAAGAAAGAAATGTCTTGTTTTTTTTTGTTTGTTTGTTTTTTAAATGTATTGTATGTATTGTTATGTCAGGTTTGGTTCACAGGGCCTTCCTAGTCTTGGTCTGGGTTTTT
The DNA here is from genome assembly GCF_963280865.1 of Gymnoscopelus braueri. Classification (NCBI taxonomy): domain Eukaryota; kingdom Metazoa; phylum Chordata; class Actinopteri; order Myctophiformes; family Myctophidae; genus Gymnoscopelus; species Gymnoscopelus braueri. The sequence goes on along the minus strand of NC_137611.1, from coordinate 20,368,300 downwards.
ATATACATTCATTCTTTGGGTTGTTTCAATCGTCTTGTCATCGGTTACTGTCTTCCACCTCAGCTACAACAGAAAGGCCTTGTTAAATGATTAGTTCCTTTTTGAAGCTCCTTCATTATCCTGCCCTTTATTCATAAATGTGCACAAATATGACTGTCAGTCTACAGCCACACAACCCAAAGCCAATTCAGGACAGCTTCCTCAATGTCACGACACTTCACAACATTTACAACTATTAGGACAGTCCTGATATCCACACCTTTGTGGGGCTTATAGAAAAAAAAATTGTCTGGTGTCTAGGTAAGGACAGAACAGCCGAAAAAGAAAAACAGGAGAAAAGGGGTCGGGTGCCATCATCCACCCACCACCTGCCCAGTCACAAACAGCTACCTTCACCAAGATGAGCCAAAATGTCTTCAGAGCACAGATGTCTTCCAATCTAGAAATTCAGTCATAAGCCCGCAGATGGTGCAGTATAGCAGCGCCCCAGTGACTCCTCAGCCAAGCACATACACCAAATGTCTGAACCTGCAGTTCCTTCTCAAACTGAGCAGAATCAATATTGCAACACATCAGTAGGTTAAAACAAGCTTGGTCCCAATTTCCTGTGACAGAAACGAGCAAATAAAAACCTACAGTATTTCTAGTGCCAACATCTTGGTTGTACTGTAGGCACAAACTTTGGAAGGATGTTTCTCAGACTCCCTTGAATAATTAAACAATCAATCTAGCACATTATTGATTTGGCTTCAAGCTAAAAGATGTGTGCTGAAATAATCGGTACATGTTTTATTTTGCCATCACTTATCTTAGCAGTGATAACATTCATTAAACTTTGATGACAATGTCTTTGTCTGAGAGTAGGGGAAAGTCATACAGCAAATGGCCCAGCCAGCTGGGAATCAAACCAGGGTCTCATTGATCAGGACATCGCGCCATATGCGCTCTAACCACTTGGCGGGTCGCCCCTTCAGTGTGTAATTTTTGAAGGTTACGGTTTGGTCAGTCCATTCAGTTATCTAAACGATTTCTCTGCAGGCCACGCAGCTATGATTCCTGGTCTGGACTGCCATTTCTGTTTCAAAGCTGTGTTCCTGATTCAATTCAAATGTAGACCATTCACCAAGCAAGGCAATCAGCTTAGAGTAGGGGAGCAATGGATTTTGTGCAGCAACAAAGAGACTGGCAGCTACAAACCCAAAATTTCAGACATGGTTTGTGGATCTAGGTTTTCGACCCAAACCCATAGGGTTGCATGTATTTGCAGGAGCAGAACAGTGTTTCTGCCTTAGGCTTGAATGGTCCCAGAGAATGGGCAGATAAATCAATAAAATGGTGGTATTCTCTTTCACTATCAGATGCTGAGGGAACAACAAGTTAACACAACTCTCTGGTCTGCTAGAGATGTTTAAAAGTTTAAAGTCTTGTTTAAAACTTGTATTAGTTTTTAAACTTGTCTTCGCTCATTGAAAGTTCTTTTGTCAGGATTCCAAGAAAGCCATGGACTTTGCTTTGTCAGTCCCTAAATGAACCGAACCATATTGTTTGAATGTAATTGGCAGAGATTGTTGAGAAGCTGTCAAACAGTAAATATTAAGGTTGTAATGAATGGGGACAAGTCAGTTGTTGCCGCAGTAACAATGTGTGGCCTTGGAGATTCGAGACGGGTGTATACGTTGCATAGACCGCACCACAACCCCTCCACCCCCCTGTGAGGCTGTCAGGGAGATGTGTGATTAATGGCATCTTTATACTTTCCAACAAAAGGTCACTGAAACTAATGGCAGCTGCCAAAGAAAATCAAGGTTGCAAGGTTCTAAGGTGGGATGAGGGGTGTGTGTGTGTGTGTGTGTGTGTGTGTGTGTGTGTGTGTGTGTGTGTGTGTGTGTGTGTGTGTGTGTGTGTGTGTGTGTGTGTGTGTGTGTGTGTGTGTGTGTACACGTACAACTGTATATTCGATGTATTCATTGGGAAATTAATTGACATATTTCATATATCAGTCAGGTGCAATGTTATAGAACAGCAGTGCCATAAACGTAACTTTTTTTTGTGTTTTCTCAGGAGAAAATAGGACACAATGGTTGAGCGGGTTTGTGCATATCAGAATTAATATCACCGGAAGTGACAGAGAACGTTGACAGTGACAGAGAATGCCTGAATAAATCACTGTGAGCAACAGTGTAATTTGTCAAAGTCACTTGTTAGTGGGCATGACCAAAGATTTGTGTCGCATCGCAATGCAGTGTGCATGTAGATCTGCTATTTTTGCCACATTAACAGTTAACATTTTTGGTAAATTCTTTGACAATTTAGGAACAATTTGGAACATTTGAGAAATATTTTGCCTAATGACCTGCCCAAAAGAGGGACACCAGGGGTAGCCCTAGCGAAACTATAATGGGAATGTCATAAAAGGAAAACATTCTGCAAAAATAGGGGACAATTGGGCAAAACGTTTTTAGCAACAAGCTCACAAATTATAGATAAGCTATTTTGGTGAAGATATTTGGTGTAGAGGGGGGAAAAGGAGGGAGCCAAGTACAGACCCCTGGGGGACCTCGGTCAATGTGGTTCACTTAATTCCATTACATCTCTTCCTTTCCCTGTAGGCCTACGCACCATTTCTACTTTTTAGCTCCAATTTTTTTTCTCCGTCTCTCTCTAAAGATTAGAGGGGAAAAACTGACAGGCGGAAATACATGCAACACAGGTGATCGATGCGATGGTCCGGCCAGTTGCTGACACCCTCCCATCATTGACTCTTAAACCCATTTAAACCCTTTATAACTTTGTTGAACAAGGTCCTCCAGGGGTCTATTCTTGATCCCTGTTCGCCTAATATGACATGCCCGGAATAGGGATCATGTGGTGAAAAAAATCCCATATCCCAAACAACCATAATCTTAACCACTTAAACCCACCAGTCTTAGTGATTCGGACCTGAGTTTCAACTGTACTCACTACACCAACTCTCTTTGCCAGAAATAGCCGATATACAAGCTCACAACGTGTCGCAACGCCATGTGTTGTGAGCTTGTAGATCCGCTATTTTTTGGCGAATGGTCCCACCAGAATAAGGACGCATGGGGTTTTAACCACGCTACCTAAATAAATAAACACAAGAGATGTGGAACTTGGACCACGTTGCCCTTCACAGCCTGGCTGAACTCGAGGTGTCCCGTGGGGACAGTTAGAGACATCCCTGCTGGCTGCATGGTCATCCCTGGGGGGAGTGATGGCTGAGGGCTTGCACTATTGACACAGGCACCTCTCAAGATTTGTGACGACCATAGATCCTGAGGCTGATGAACCCTGAGGTGTCAGGAGGAGGCCATTTCCTGGGGATTTATACACTTGCCGTGTAAGGAATGAGGGCTGGCTGGGAGTCGGTGAAGAAGACAGTGTTGCCATAGATGTCACTCCTGTTTGTTCTCACCATTTCTGGGGTGCTAATGAATCACAAGCAATTCCTCAGAACTAAACCCTGTCACCTAAGGAGCCACACGTGCATGCACCCGGGGACGTGCAGAGAATGTTAGAGGGGCAGGGGCTATAATTTCTAAAAGGGCACTTTTGGAGAGACAGCGAGATCCCAAAACGGCGTTGGCGGCCGCCACGCCTCCGCCGCGCATCTGGCACGACCGCCGCGCGTCTGGCACGAGTGCCGAGCCTCAGCCACAAGCGCCGAGCCTCTGCCTCTCCGCCACAGACCGTCAGTTCTCCGCCGCACCCGCCGCGGCGGAGACGCCACCGTCACGGCGGAACCTGCCACTGACAGCCACTGACCGCCACGGACCCGCCACAACCCGTCACTGAGCGCCACTGACAGCCACAACCGCCACTGACCGCCGCCCGCCACAAGCGCCGCCTCCCGCCACGAGTGCCGCCTCCCGCCACGAGCGCCGCCTCCCGCCACGAACGCCAAGCCTGCCGCCACGAACCATCACTGACCGCCACTGACAGCCACTTTCCGCCACTGACCGCCACTTTCCGCCCCGACCCGCCACTCTCAGTGGCGGTCCGCCACTCTCAGTGGCGGTCCGCCACTGACAGCCACTCCTCCGCCATGACCGTGGCATATTTTGAGCATTGAGACAGAGGAGCAGTTGAGATTTCATTCGGCCAGATCTTTCTCAATTTTACTTGAATTCTTATAATTTTTATGTTTATATGATCTGTCAAGTTTATATTTTCCGGTCTATCAGTCATGAAATGATTATATATTTTTTTATAATTTATTATAATGTAAAACGATATCAAGCCGGAGTTTTCCGTGCGTAATTACGCACGTGGTCTGCTCTCCCCCCCCCCCCCCCCTCTACACCGATAACTCTTTGCCAAAAATAGCCGATCTCCAAGCTCACACTCCGCGCATATAGTAAATAAGATGGTTATTATTATTCATATTATTATTATAATGACAAACAGTGAATGTCTGACGGACAGAAAGCCTTCTCGAATGATGCCCCGTTGAAATTATATCAAAACGAAATCAAAGTGAGTGTGCTCCAACGGCCTGGGTCTGTCTGTCTGTCTGTCTGTCTGTCTATATCTGTCAAGCTCCTTGCCAAAAATAGCCTATCTACAAGCTCACAACGCCTCGCTGCGAGTGACCTTGTAGATCGGCTATTTTTGGTGTGAGTGAGTGTGCTCTAACGGGGGAACACCCTTCCACTTCGAAACACCTCCACATCGACGCACCCCCACTTCGACGCACCTGGGGTCCGACCCACCGGGGGTCCGACACATCGCTAGTCCGACCCGAAATGGATATTTCACCCCCCCACTCCGAAAGTGATTTTTCAAGTCTCTGCATATAAACTCATGCGTAAAATCGTGCGTAATATGCAGCTGTGATGCTCAGATTGACAAGCTCTACAGCTGCTCTACAGCAGATCTACAAGCTCATCGAATATTAATATTTTATTATTATTATTATTATTATTATTATTATTATTATTACAGCAGATCTACAACCTCATCAAATATTAATATTTTATTATTATTATTATTATTATTATTATTATTACAGCAGATCTACAAGCTCATCGAATATTAATATATTATTATTATTATTATTATTATTATTATTATTATTATTATTCAATATGTAATATTTATTATGTATTATGTATTATGTATGTATTATTTATTATTATTTGGTCCCTGAGTCCTGATGAGAATATAGACGAATCCACACGCCTATATTTATTTTATTATAATGTCAATACAAATATGTATTCTGTAAATATTAATATACTAATATTTCATGAATGAATGAACTTGGTAAAGTGTCTCGTAGGGTCGGGATGACATGTTGCTATAGTCATTAATTACCCCAACCAACATCGAAGCACCTGTGTGCATTAATCCTTCATTAATCCTCCTTTTATTAAAATAGTGGCCGTCGAGCCATTAGCCCCCCGCCTCCTCGTCCATTCACGCGGGCAGGCAGCCAATCATTACCGTAGTCAGTAGAGCGACCCTCGTCTATGATGCAAATGTATGCCTTTGTTTTCATGGGGTGCCAGGAATGCCATGTGTGGGGGGTCTGGGCCATCACCTGTACTCACCTGGCATAAAAGGGGCTCTGAGAGCAGCTTTAGCCATTCATTACCAAATATAATAATTTGTGCAGGTCATCATGTTCGCCTTTTCTGTTATGCTGCCCTTTTTTTAGAATAAAAATACATACATTGAATATACTTGCATATTGTTTTTATTAACGTTTTTCCGTTTTCCCCCGGGGGGGGGGGGGGGGGGATCTCGCCTGCCTTAAATGTAATTCCTGGGAACGCCACTGGTCCCGAAGCAATCCGCGACCCCCCCCCCTTCCCCCCTCCACCCCGCCCCATGAAAGTAATACAATGTTTGAAAATAGCGCATCTAAGCTCCCATTGTGAGCTTGTAGATCTGCTATTTTTCTTATATCCTATGTATAAAATATGGCTGAAGTGGTTATAATATAATAATCTGCAAAGTGTAGGATTATTATTATATTATTATTCGTTGCATAGTCCAATTCCAACTAATGCTTGAGTGCGCTCCAGCAGTGCGCACTGCCTGCCTGCCTGCCTGCCTGCCTGCCTGCCTGCCTGCCTGCCTGCCTGTCTGTCTGTCTGTCTGTCTGTCTGTCTGTCTGTCTGTCTGTCTGTCTGTCTGTCTGTCTGTCTGTCTGTCTGTCTGTCTGTCTGTCTGTCTGTCTGTCTGTCTGTCTGTCTGTCTGTCTGTCTGTCTGTCTGTCTGCCTGTCTGCCTGCCTGCCTGTCTGTCTGTCTGTCTGTCTGTCTGCCTATCAAAAGTCTGCGGCTGTAACACACACGCACGCACGCACGCAGTTAACCCAGGCTTTATTGCCACAGGCCCCCACCCCCCCAGGTGAATAAATTATAATTCAAGAAATAATACATTTTCTTAAAACACCTATATCTATATGGTATATAATGAACGTCAATTAATGTATCCCTATCCCCTAGCTGCCAGATTCATATTTACGCACATGCCAAATGCACTGCCTAATAATCAGATACTATATATGGCTACTGTCAGCTATATAGCTGACATCATAGCTCCGAAGCATCATGGCTATACAGACAGAGCAGTCAGCGGTCTTTAGATGATAGATGCCAGATGAAGATAATATTAAAAATCACTGTAGTTCAAACACCCTACAGTTTCTCTTAGAGGTACAATGTTACCATCATTTGATAGTCAACAACTGTGGCCTCACTTCATGACTTAAAAGTGAATATCTCTGTATGATTAATACACTGATGAGTAGCTGCCTGTGGTGCTGAACTGCCTGTGTGTCGGTAGTGATGACGAGGAGCTGTCTATGGCACTGACCTGTCTGTCTTTACTAATTAAATGAACCAAATTAAAGCCTTGCTGTCAGTCATGCATGACGCAAATGGGGAGCAGTTAAAAGATATTTGGAGAGAGTTGAATAACCTCTTGAAATATTAAGAAATAATAATAGGCGGTCTATTTATTCATGTTTTACACCTTTTAGCTTAGTGATATTGAAGAGGTGGGTTTTGATGGTGGTTTTGAAGGATTGGAAGGTGGGCGCATCTCTGAAAGTTTTGGGGAGTGCATTCCAAAGGAAAATGAGGGACCACCTGTTGCGTGCGTGTTGAATGACAGACTCAGAGATGCTCGTCTGCTCCTTTCCACTCCAGAGAAACATCAGTCCGGTTAGGACTGCATGGGCCAGTGAGAGTTTGCAAAAACCTGTTGCGTTAGTGTCCAATTTACCACTGGGTTTTGAAGGATTGGAAGGTGGGCGCATCTCTGAAAGTTTTGGGGAGTGCATTCCAACAGACAGACTCATCACAGACTCAGAGACGCTCGTCTGCTCCACACACACACACACACACACACACACACACACACACACACACACACACACACACACACACACACACACACACACACACACACACACACACACACACACACACACACACACACACACACACACACACACACACACACACTCCTGTAGCTGTCTGGCTACAGACAGAGGTGGTAGGTAGATCATTCAGGGGTCTTCAACAGGGGGTGTAGGACCCCTAGGGGGTCCTCAGAGTTACTAAAGGGGTCCGCCCAATCTTTGTGTGATTTTTTTTTTTTTTTACCTTAACCACTTGAACACTACAGTAGCATCCCTTTTCTGAGGAGAAGTTTAGCCAAAAATAGCCGATTTACGTTGTGAGCTTATATTACATATTTTAGGTAGATAGATAGATATATAGATAGATTTAGGGGTTTTAATATCATTTTTTATTTCTTAAATTATTATTTATTCACCTTGGGGGGAACATAGTCTCGGGGTTAACTGTGCTTGTGTGCGTGCGTGCGTGTAAGTGTGTGTGTGTGTGTGTGTGTGTGTGTGTGTGTGTGTGTGTGTGTGTGTGGTGTGTGTGTGTTACGGTCGCGGCGTAGACAGACAGACAGACAGACAGACAGACAGACAGACAGACAGACAGACAGACAGACAGACAGACACCCAGGCTGTGGGCGTACCGCTGGAGCGCATGCACTGAAGCATTGGTTTGTATTGGAATATGCAAAGAATATTAATAATAATAATCCTACACTTTGCAGATATAAATTATTACATGAACCTTGAGACATATTTTATAGGCTATAAAAAAAAGTAGCCGATGTACAAGCTTACAATAGGAGCTTAGATGTGCTATTTTCAAATATTATATTACTTTTATGTTTGAAACTTTAAGTAGGCCTATATTTTACAATGAGTGACAACCGGAGGAGCGGGGAAGGGGGGAGGGGGGCTCGCGGATAGCCTCGGGAGCTGGGGGGGTGGTGGTTGGATGGACACACGGCCGACGCGGTCCGTGCGTACACACACACACACACACACACACACACACACACACACACACACACACACACACACACACACACACACACACACACACACACACACACACACACACACACACACACACACACACACACACACACACACACACAGGGGGGTCCTCAGAGTTACTACAGCGGTCTGCCAAATCTTTGTGTGATATGATTGTTTTTTACTTTATAACCACTTGAACATTAGCATCCCTTTTGTGAGGAGAAGTTTCAGGAAAGTTTAGCCAAAAGTAGCCGATCTAAAAGCTCACAACTTAGATCGGCTATTTTACATAGATAAATAGATAGATAGATAGATAGATAGATAGATAGATAGATAGATAGATAGATAGATAGATAGATAGATAGATAGATAGATAGATAGATAGATAGATAGATAGATAGATTCGGGGGTTTTAATACAATGTATTATTCATTTAATTATTATTGTGTGTGTGTGTGTGTGTGTGTGTGTGTGTGTGTGTGTGTGTGTGTGTGTGTGTGTGTGTGTGTGTGTGTGTGTGTGTGTGTGTGTGTGTGTGTGTGTTACGGCCGCTGCGCGGACTTTTGACAGACAGACAGACATTAATGAAGGATTAATGCACGCAGGTGCTTCGATGTTGGTTGGGGTAATTAATAGCAACTATAGCAACATGTCACCCCGACCCTATACAAGACACTTCACCAAGTTCATTCATTCAGGAAATGTTAGTATATTAATATTTATAGAATACATATTTGTATTGACATTATAATAAAATAAATATAGGCGTGTGGATTCGTCTATATTCTCATCAGGACTCAGGGACCAAATAATAATAAATAATACATACATAATACATAATACATAATAAATATTACATATTGAATAATAATAATAATAATAATAATAATATATTAATATTCGATGAGCTTGTAGATCTGCTGTAATAATAATAATAATAATAATAATAATAATAATAATAATAATAAAATATTAATATTTGATGAGGTTGTAGATCTGCTGTAATAATAATAATAATAATAATAATAATAATAAAATATTAATATTCGATGAGCTTGTAGATCTGCTGTAGAGCAGCTGTAGAGCTTGTCAATCTGAGCATCACAGCTGCATATTACGCACGATTTTACGCATGAGTTTATATGCAGAGACTTGAAAAATCACTTTCGGAGTGGGGGGGTGAAATATCCATTTCGGGTCGGACTAGCGATGTGTCGGACCCCCGGTGGGTCGGACCCCAGGTGCGTCGAAGTGGGGGTGCGTCGATGTGGAGGTGTTTCGAAGTGGAAGGGTGTTCCCCCGTTAGAGCACACTCACTCACACCAAAAATAGCCGATCTACAAGGTCACTCGCAGCGAGGCGTTGTGAGCTTGTAGATAGGCTATTTTTGGCAAGGAGCTTGACAGATATAGACAGACAGACAGACAGACAGACAGACCCAGGCCGTTGGAGCACACTCACTTTGATTTCGTTTTGATATAATTTCAACGGGGCATCATTCGAGAAGGCTTTCTGTCCGTCAGACATTCACTGTTTGTCATTATAATAATAATATGAATAATAATAACCATCTTATTTACTATATGCGCGGAGTGTGAGCTTGGAGATCGGCTATTTTTGGCAAAGAGTTATCGGTGTAGAGGGGGGGGGGGGGGGAGAGCAGACCACGTGCGTAATTACGCACGGAAAACTCCGGCTTGATATCGTTTTACATTATAATAAATTATAAAAAAATATATAATCATTTCATGACTGATAGACCGGAAAATATAAACTTGACAGATCATATAAACATAAAAATTATAAGAATTCAAGTAAAATTGAGAAAGATCTGGCCGAATGAAATCTCAACTGCTCCTCTGTCTCAATGCTCAAAATATGCCACGGTCATGGCGGAGGAGTGGCTGTCAGTGGCGGACCGCCACTGAGAGTGGCGGACCGCCACTGAGAGTGGCGGGTCGGGGCGGAAAGTGGCGGTCAGTGGCGGAAAGTGGCTGTCAGTGGCGGTCAGTGACGGTTCGTGGCGGCAGGCTTGGCGTTCGTGGCGGGAGGCGGCGCTCGTGGCGGGAGGCGGCACTCGTGGCGGGAGGCGGCGCTTGTGGCGGGCGGCGGTCAGTGGCGGTTGTGGCTGTCAGTGGCGCTCAGTGACGGGTTGTGGCGGGTCCGTGGCGGTCAGTGGCTGTCAGTGGCAGGTTCCGCCGTGACGGTGGCGTCTCCGCCGCGGCGGGTGCGGCGGAGAACTGACGGTCTGTGGCGGAGAGGCAGAGGCTCGGCGCTTGTGGCTGAGGCTCGGCACTCGTGCCAGACGCGCGGCGGTCGTGCCAGATGCGCGGCGGAGGCGTGGCAGCCGCCAACGCCGTTTTGGGATTTCGCCCCTCCTGCACTTTTGGGGCAGAATTTCTGTAATTTCAAAAATACACACACACACACACACACACACACACACACACACACACACACACACACACACACACACACACACACACACACACACACACACACACACACACACACACACACACACACACACACACACACACACACACACACACACACACACACACACACACACACACACACACACAGGCTAATCAAGCCTTTACTGGAGATGTGGTGTGTACGGCACACCGCGAGCAATTCTTTCAACATGAAATGCTACATTCAAGTTTAGGAGAGTTTGGAAAAGGCAATTAAAAGTAAATGCTGCAAACACACACCCACTAAAGGGGCTTTTAGACACCTAGAAAAGTGTGCTCCTTCTTTGTGCGCTTGCTTCTTTGAAGTGGTTAAGGTGAAATATAGCACCGCTGCCATACAAAGAACGTTAAGCCCCTGTATGGTTAGAGGTTCTCTATTGGATATTGAACTTAATTTAGGCACCTCTACAGCATCTTTAAGATAGGTGTGTAGATAACAAATAATGATAATAATCAAAATAACAGGAAATGACAAGGTTTTCATATTTAAATGTCACTTTTGCCTTATCCAGTGATGCTTTGAATTGCATTGTATGATGTAATGCAATGGCTTAAAATATTTGCATCATTCGTATCTTACAGTATTCCAGGTTTCAGCCTATACTAGTCACTTCACACATTTTGTAGACCTTTTTAATCCCGTGGGAGAGATTCAATTTCAGCTTCACCCAGCTGATGGCTGCTTATGATGAGCACTCGTGTGGAGCAGTTAAGGGTTAAATGTCTTGCTCAGGGACACTTTGACACATAGACGAGACGGTCTAGGTGTCAATAATCACCAGACGGCCTCTCTACTCATTAAGCTACGCCTGCCCTAATTTAGAATTTTACACACTGCTTTCTAGGTCAAAATATCCAACATTATCCAACATGACATGTCCCAGCCACTAGAGAGTTATGCCCATTAGACCACAAACGATGGATATTCATTAAATTTGTTTTTTTGTGGATCATCCGACATCCGTTCACCCTTGATCTATTAAGTACAAACACAAACTGTCTGCCCGTTTGACATTGCCTCTCTAGTACTGAAATATTTAGTCTGGGGCAAAGATCACACCAGGTTTAATATGAGATGTCTTGGAAGACAAGTGATGGATGTGTGTATTGGTCAAAGTCACTTGATCAAACAGACTTTACAGAGAATGACAATATTGTTATATTATTTTAAGTCAAAGTGTAGCAGGTTCTGATACAGCATTGTAGATATTAGTTCAGCTGCCACAAACAATTCATACTGCTAAGCACTTGTGCTGGTCAGTAAGCTGTACGTTATATGATCAAGTAAACTGTCCTGAAGAAATTAGCCTAACTAAATAATATCAAAGGGCAATCAAGGTCAAGGCCTGTTAGCAAAATAAGTCTGCAGTTTATGCCTCTGGGGAAGCAAATACAAATGGCTATATTTACAGGAGAAAAGGGAAAAACGGCAGCATTATGACCCCTCATTTCAATGGGAATTAATATCCAACTTACCCTTTCTGATTGATGATTTTTTTTTAGGCCAGTTTTGAAAGAAACCAGTGATTCACATCCTTTAATGGGTGATGTCAGGACATTCCACATTCTGGTGGCAGAGTAGTAGAATGAGAACGTTCCCATGTTTATTCTACATTTGGGGGATACCAGATCGTGGGTACTCCCTCTGGTGTTGTGGCTGTGGGTGTCAGTCACTTTTTGTTTGTTTGCTTGTGTGTGGGTTTTATTTGACTAAATATTCATGCATCTAAAATATGGCGGGTGGAAGTGAAATCCCATTTGGCTCTGCTTTCAAGCCCATCAATGAGTGGAGTAGATTGGACGATGCATTCTGACAGATACGTCTTGATTTAATGACTACCAATTTGCGTGAGGGTTTGAGAGTAGTAGCAAAAAAATATGTTTTGCAAAAACAACTTTGTTACAGCACCTGTTAGCACCTGTTATAGCACCTTATGGTGGTGCTATAACAGGTCAATTTGAAAAAAAAATCTGTGGAGGTTCTTCCTTGGCCTTTGGCTGTACCGGCCTGGCGGGAATAAAAATGCTGAGCAGGCACAGTTGAGCTCGAGTGTGGAGCAAGATAAAAATAGTGATTATGAAAGAACGTTGGTTATTGGGGCACGGATGGCAGGAGCTTCGGTCACAAACTGGCAAGGGTTTCAATAGGAACGGTGTCTAAAGCAGGGGTAGGCAACCGTGGGCACGTGTGAGAGAGAGGATTTTTGGTTTACAATAAGAAAAAAAAGGTATAATTAAATTAAGCCCATCACATCTGTATGCAAATTACATCCTGCACATAATTCTACATTCATTCAAACTCTGAACTCTGACTGGGGAGGGAGTCTGGGAGATAGATGAGTCTAATGATCATTACAATGTCCTTATGGGAAAGAAAATATTTCAAAATAAGGAAAAAGATTATATTTATGGACACTCAAAATCTGCTGGAAATATTTTATTTTGATGGTGTCATAATTAAACTTGGCACACATTATCTAGAAAATAAAAACTATAGGTTACTAGCGTAACCCCGGTTCTATGAAATACGAAGCGAGAGGTCTCGCTATGGGAGAGCGCCCTCTAGTGTTCGCGCTAGAGGGCGCTCTCCCATAGCGAGACCTCAAAGCGGAGTATTGAATATAAAACATTCATTTAACTCTCTCAGTGCCAAGCCACGAGTTATCCCAATTTTTTTATGAATGCCCTCAGTGCCAGAACGAGTTATCCAGAGTTTAAAAAAATAACTCAATTTTCAGCTTTTTTTTTTTTTTTCATAAATCAACGCTATTGAACACCCTTTACGTCTGTGTAAAAAATCAAAACATTTGAACCAATGAAAAGTATTAAAAAGCGCCTCTGACGAAAACTCCCAACTCCATTGGATCCTCAAACTGTCCGTCAAAAACAAACAACTCCCCCCTCTCCTCTCCAATGCTGCTTTTTCACAGCATGAGTAGAGCGCGCTGCGCAGTGAGCCAGGAGGAGGATCACGTAAACACGCTCCCCGTAGTCTGTTAAAACTATGCAGTGTACCTGTTTATCAAACTTAGCACTGACGCTAATGTTATGAAAACAAGTAATTATATTTCTAAAATCTATGAAGTGTTTAATGAGGAGAGCAATGTGACAAGAAGAAAGGCGTTCATAGCATTTCTGTCGCGCTGAAACCTCTCCCTCAGCAGCGAGTGGAGCTATTGTTTGGACAATAACTCCATTTCAGCTTGATTTCTGCTCGTCTGAAACTACTAACTCCACTAGCGCTGGGTAAAGTGTTGATTTACCCGCGATTTGGGTAAAGTTTTGATAATATAATGACACATGCAAGTATCTGACAATATATAAAGTCACTATACCAACTTTGATGAGGCAGTATTGATTTGTTTTAAAAAATATAAGGTTTTCTTCATTTCCTGAAAAACATATATTTTGTTTTCTTGTTTCCTGAACAATGAGCGTTTGAGTTAGCGGTTTCAGGCTGGACAGCAGAGATATAATATATGTGCGCAGCATTATTTAGTAATCTTTTTGATAATAAATCAGTAAAATCAGGCAAAAATAAGAATTAAATAACCTAACACCGAAATAAAGTAACCAAAAATCAAAAATAAACGAACACAATCCGCCCAGAAACCGCAATTTTTCGGATTTCGGCGCCCGCGCGCGGCCGAACCCCAGCCTTCCCAATTGTCAAGCTCACCCGCCGCCTATGCTTATAACTGAAAAAGGCTGTATCTCGCTTCCTAAGCACTTTCTTTTTACTTTGAAAAAAAAAAAAGATTGCTGGCAAACTATGAACATATTTTTTTATTTCATTGGCACTGAGAGAGCTAAAAAAGGTTGCAGACCCCTGGTCTAAAGTGACATCTGCATTTTGATCAATGGGAAAGTCAGCAATAAATAGGGTCAGAAATTGTGGTCGTAAGTGTACAATTAATGACCGTGATGTTTGTGCAATAGTGCAATATAAGGAAAAACAGAAGAGCATCTCTTCGAATGTCATTGCAGGACGTGATCAGACTATCAGCAGGAATATTATAGCGGTGGTTAAACCCCTCGTTACAAAGACAAATGTATGTTTGAGATTTCAGTGGTGCAAGAACCCATAACAACTGTTCTTCAGAGATGTGTAAAAATTATATTGTCATGAGTTATCCTACAAATAAGTACACTTTACAGCATCTATACACACAGAGACACATGCAAATAGAGGATTCGTATAACTTTAGGAGTAGAAAACCTTGCTCACAGCGCCTTCAAGCACTTCAAGTTGCACTAGTACCAGTGTAACAAACTGCCTTAATACTGCTGCTGTTCTTTGATTATTTATTTCCTTGTTATTGTTTATTATAAGTGCTGCCACAATGTCTCAGGAAACAGAACAAAAAGGAATTGTACTCGTATGTACATGTGCACACACGTAACACACGTAACAATAAAGCAATGTTGAATCATATTCACCACAAGTGGGCAAGTGCATGTGGTGTACAAGACAAGAGTACTGGGCAGAATGCTTGACCGGTTGACCCCTTCACTGAAGGGCCTCAGTGAGGGGGTCCAGTGCCTTTGTTATGCTCTGGGAGGGGTCATTTTCCTGACCTAGTATGGATCCACATGTCCCCTTAGGGAAGGGTCACTGTAAATCACCTCTATCGAGTGATAAAACACTTCTATCCTTGTGGGAGTAGTCTCCTCCAGGATGACACAGGTCTGGTTTGAACTGAATGACTGAATAGTTTTAAAAGCATGAAAATTATATAAATCATATGCAACGGCCTTAACAGTTACCAAATCTCAACCCAATCAAACACTTATAGGAGATTTTGATCTGACGTGTTAGACAGTGCTCTCCACAACAGCATCAAAATGAGGGAATATCGTTTGTTAGAATATAGTGTTCCATCCCTCCAGCAGAGTTCCAGAGACTTACAGAAATGTTGCCGCACGATGTTATGACAGGCCGTGGCGACTCAACACCTTACTAAGACACTTAGTAAGTAGAAAGTGCCAATTACGAGTCATGCACTAGAAAATGTGCCAGTGTGAAGCACGGGGGTACAGGGATTGAGCACAGTTTAAAGAGCAAGAAAGTGCCAACGTGTTTCAACAAATCTAGCAGGAGTCCACAGGGAGGGGAGTCCCAAGTCTCAGGAAGGAGCTTAGAATCAGACAGGTTTTGAAAACATGCTTGGGCTGCAGGTGCACATATTGGTCAATATAGTGTCCCACTGAGACCTTATAAGTACAGCTCATTTTCAGGCACTGTGACTATTAAATATTAAATATGCTCCTTGGCTTTCGATGATTCGGACTGAGAGTTGCTGTTTCCGTTAGGCGATGTGTCTGTGTTGCACCCTCTGTGTTTTTTCCCCCTGTCTATTGCTTGTTTTACTCTTAGTATTTTATATTTGTTTACAGATTGTACAGCACTTTGGTTCAACGCTGTTGTTTTAAATGTGCTCTATAAATAAAGTGGATTGGATAGTGCCTAATTTACCACTTCAGTCCTATTTTATAATTCAGCTATTAGAAAATAGCCGGTCTACTGTACAAGCTCACAACGCATCAATGCGACAAGTTGTGAGCTTGTAGATTAGGCTATTTTCAAAAGATTTAGATTTTTCTTGTAATATTTTGCCTATAATGACATGCCCAAATTGGGTACGCCAGGGTTAATGTCTCAGAATGTATCAGGACAACTGAATATCTCCTACTTGATGCCTGAGTGAGTCCATGCCAGCCAACATGACTCTGCATCCAGTCCAAGAGAATGTAGACCAACCACCTCTGTGCGCTCCAGGAGGGCTTACTGGGATTCTCGCGATATGTGTTTTAAAGGTCTGTTGATGGAGGGCCTTTAAAATCAATGTGAGAGGGCTGAATTTCCCACGAGTGGACCGTAGGAGTGCTGCTCATCAAGTAACTAACAACCGGAGGGCCCAAATGAATACGATAGAATCACTTTGAGAAAATGAGACTGCTCCCACTGTGCGTGCTGCCAAGAGAGAACCAGAAATGATTGTGCGGAGGGGAAGTGCAAAAGGCAGGCAAAAGGTTCCTTTAGCCTGCAGGGATTTAAAAACATCCAAGCGGAGGTCAAATGAAGGTCGAGAAAGTGAATCTCACTTTTCAGCAGCTTTTTGGTATTAAAGCTGCACGTTTTCAGTGAATAAAATGTTGTTTCAACCAATCTGTATACGGTAGAGTATGTCAATACAATATACAGTAAACAACACAACTGCGGTGGTTGTATTCGGTGTCCCTGCCATTCTATTTAGATTGACATATAGATCCTGTGGTCAGACCACTGACCACTGGCATTGCATGAAACTCAAATGGAAATAACTCACCTTCCCAAATGTACTCTCCATTAGCTCAACAGTAAAAATCTCAGCACTTGCTTGCATGCAGGCTCAGATAGGACACATATCTTTGAGGTCAGGCGCTGACAAAATTGAAAGAAAAGCTGGGTATTTGTGAGATTTGTTTTCAGTTTCTGCTCAATTTAGCAGCTATATGGTCTTTCTCTCCATCTCCTTCACTCGCCCTCTCTCTCATTGTCAATCACCCTCTGTCCTATTTCTCTTTCTCTTTGTCTCGCTCAGCATTGTTCTCTCATTTCTGTCTTTGACTGTCTCTCCCTCTCTCTCCCTCTCTCCAATCTCGGTGTGTCTCTCTCTCTCTCTCTCTCTCGCTCTCTCCGTCTATTCCTCCCCCTGCTGTCCAGTCCGTACAGGATAAATGAAGGCCCATCAAGGAGATATCAAGATAAACATAAAAGTAGTCCGAGGCTGACAAGAAAATAAGAGTCATCCATCAAAGGCCTTGGCTACTTACACAACGTGTCAGAGGAACCCTAGGGTTCTCGACGCACCGCCTGACACGCTTTAATTCAGGACACTGAACCAAGTCGACACGGCAGAGAGACCGGACAGTGAGCCAGGTTTCTCACTGTAGGGATCGTATTAAGCCATTAAGACCGGGAGGAGTTGGGTGAAAAGAAGATGGGGGAAATGGCTGGACTATTCAGATAGCGGGGTAACTTGGTCTTAAATCCGGTCAACATGTTTCTGCTTACTTACTGGTACCGAATGTCCCATGACCTCTTTTTATTTGTTTTTGGTTTTTGTTTATTTGTATGATTATCTGTATGTTGTATTTTTACTGCTATTTTTCTTGCTGATTTTTTGTACTATTTAAAAAATAATTAAAAAATAGACCGGGAACGGGAATCTGTGTCATTTTAGATTTGAACCACTTTAACCATTATTTTATACTTTGGGCTATTCAAAAATAACAGATTTACAAGCTCCTATGAGCTTGTAGATCTGCTATTTTTGAAAAATCGTGACAAATCTTGAAAATCTTTGAATATATAATTTTTTTCAAGCGAACATTTGTAACTCAAATCTTTGCTTCTGGTGATTCTACAAATGTCTTCTAAATCGTAACAGTTTTTTTGTTAAGAAACTTATGTTTTATATCAGTGGTTCAATTTGAGTTAAAAAATGTTGCTTTAAAAAAATTATATATTCAAAGATTTGCACAAATGTGCCGCGCTATGAGCTTGTATATCTGCTATTTTTGAATAGCCCAAAGAAATATTAAAATGAAACAGATGCGTTCCCGGTCTTAAAGGGTTAACAGTCCTGATCAGTGTTCAGAGTTCTTGTGGAGCTACTATACTGTAAGTACCTTTCAGAAGGTAAAACGTGGAAGATAAGAGGAGAAAAACGGGGGAGGGGAGGAGAGAAAAAAAGAGATAGCATTATGTCTTCGTATCAGTTCCGGCGAATCTGTCTCATCGTTTTCTGCGATATCACCACCTGCCATATCCGATACCATGGTCACACCCTGAACCGGGCCATCAGCCTAATGCTCCGTCTCATATGCAAAAGGTAAATGGAATCTGTGGGTTGTGTCACTTCCTCAGAGGTGCTTTTTTTGGTCACAGATAAGGCCGTGTTTATACAGTTTTGTCCTCCCTTTTGATGTAGGACCAGAGCCCTGATAAATGCCAAAATGAAGCCTTTGTCCACACAAGTTAATCTCACTCTTTACCTGGTTATAAATCATTCCTTGTGTATCATGGACCGACTTTGTCCATTTCACACAGCGGCTAACATTACTAATTGGAGAACACTCCACCGAAAGTATCGTAGGCAGTAAGAAAATCTCTCCAACCACTTATGCAGTTCCCCACAAATCAATGAAGAGTGCAATGAAGCAATATATTGCATTCGGCTACCTGTGAATCCACTGTAATATGAGGAGGTCATTAAAGGAGATCATTGCTTTCCCCCGAGCCACCCAGAGGCATATTTCTGGATCATTAACTACATGTCAATACAGTAGTGTAGATTATTATGAGGTATTGTCACTGCACGCTGCCAAAACTGACATGTACAGTAGTTAGTAGTATTATGCTGTTATCCTTGATTATCTTGGGTTTAGATTGATAGAAGCGTATTAGTTACAATGTTCCATTTAACCAACAACAGTACGTTCGTATTTTTTTAAGCAACATTATATAATATTATACTACTAAATACACAACAGGGTTGCAGATGGTGTTTTTCTTTTTCTGTAGTTGCTTTATGAAGGACACATTTGGCGATGGTTTTCATTCACAGCCAGATGTAATTTGTTTCCTCGACAGCCTTACGCAGGTGAAGCTATTTTTGTCTCCTGTGAGATGTTAACCAGCCGAGTGCGCCAGTGGCAGGCAGGTGCGGTGATAATTGAGTGGGTGGTAACACCAGCATACAACATTCTCTGGCGTTCTCATGTGTTGGCGCAGTGGTGGGAACAAGAGCATTCAAGCACCATGCATTCCAAGTGAAAGAGCTATCCCTCCAAGCAGCTCATTATTGTCTCCGTCCCACTGTCCCAGCCACTGTCTTGGCCTCTCTCTCTCTGTCTGTCTGTCTGTCTGTCTGTCTGTCTGTCCGTCCGTCCGTCCCCAAAGTGCCGTGCTAACCAAACACAGCAACCATGGGCCATGCTGTCGGATTTGGCATTTGTATTGCCTTCTGCCCCAACGGCATTCATGAAAGCAGGGAGAAAAAAAATCACTGTCTCCCCAAAAATCCGTCAGATCTGCTGAATCTGTAGACTGCTTCAAGCTGCACCTAAAATAGGCTTTTTTATAAATGTTTGGGGGTGCTATTGTAAGGCAGCAATGGCTCACAAGGTAGTGACCACTGGGGGAGAAAGTTCCTTTTTCACCCCCCCCAGCTCCACCTAGCATTGTCACCTTGAGCAAGACACTGAACCCCCCCCCCCCCCCCAAATGCTCCCAAACGAGCAGGTTGCTGCATTGTTGGCATTGGTTGCCACTGCCGTTGGTGTGAATAGGTGAATGTGAAACATTGTAAAGCACTTTGGATAAAAAGGCGGTATAGAAATGCTAATATAGTTTACCATGTTGTCTGTGTACACTTTCTCTGCACATTTGTTTTGAATACATGATTGTAGATGTTCTTTTTCATTTGTGTTTTACTATTTGTGTTTGTTCTCACTCTTCTGTTATTAGAAGCTCTTTGTTCTCACTCTTCGGTTATTAGAAGCGCTTGGTAACAGTCTGTGTTTTAAAAAAGTGCTATGTCAATAAAGTTTTACTTGGCCTACTTACTTAGACCTAAACTTCCTGCCTTTGTATCGTCTTTTCACTGGTACAAAGCATTTGAACACTGTCTCTAGCCTTTGCCTCACTGATGTATTGTGCATTCCACCTCAAGAAGCACCAAAGCCGAACTTCAATGCCAAGGAGTTTGCAGTGTCACTCACTTGTCAGGTGTGTTAAGAATTGGAGGTGACAGCAAGTTACAATGGCAGTCCTCCTGGGGTCTTAAATGGCCACCAGGTCTACATTACACAGACACAGAGCCCTCAAGTAACAGATTAATGAAACCAAGTACTACGTCTGTGTCCACATTCTTTGGAACAAAAATGACATCATATCTTATTTGGGCAAATTCTGTTTGGGCAAAATCTTTATTTAATTTGTCTTTTTTTAAATAGTGAAAATAGTGATCTACGGAGCCCCGGAGAGGCCATTGACAGACAAAAAATTTAAAACGTGTGCACGATATAGTAAAAGATGAGCACGTAATGAGCACTACATTGTGCGTACGTTTTAACATTTTATGGTCACTCCAGGGCTCCGTAGTGCGAGCTACATAGGCTATTTTAGCTAGGCCTATTTGTTTTAGAAGTACAGGACTTCAGAAAATGCACCCCTGCCCTGCTCTCTATTTGTTTCTTTAACAAGTAAAAACCGTGCATAGAGGCCAAATGATTTAGCCGTTTTAATTAATACACATTTCAAAAGTAGGCTCTAAAGTATAGGGCCTATAGGGCCTATAGGGACGCCGAAGCTGCTCCCCCCACCCTCCCTACCTAACAAAACAAGTTCTACTGAACTAAAAACTAAACTAAGAGGGAACTACCTGCCATCTCCAGGCCAAACTAAAGTAAACTAAACAACTTAAAGAAAAGGCTTTTTAGCCAGAATAAACAAGGGTGTGGGTTCTGAGATGTTGCTGGGTCTGTGTCTGCCGTGGGAATGAAGCTTGTAGATCTGCTATTTTTGCTACTTTTGTGTGACATAGAATGGCCCGACAGTATATGCAATGTGGCCCTCTGGAGTGAGTGTGGAAATATAGTGGCCCTCTCCATCATCAAAGTTGCCCACCCCTGCCCTAGATGGCACATTGACCTGCGCCTAGAGGGCACTTAATAACACTGAGGGAATGTCAGAATATTAAGTCCTTGTGGTGGGGGGCAGAATACTCCCCGCCTGACATCACGCTAACTAGAACTGTGTCCTTTGGTAGAAGGTGGACAACCTTCGAGACAGGTTTGAGGAACAGTCTCATACTGTACTGTCTCGGTTGTCCAGTGTATGGACTTGTTGCCACTGATGGCTGAAGAGGTCGCTAACGTCAAGTTGACCTGGAGGGCGACCAGGGCACCGGAAAGAAGTGAAGGTGAACGGAAGGTAGGGCTGAAGGCCGGTACAGGTCATGAGGGTGACCGGCTGAGCAGAATCAGCCTGGAGGACTGCAACTAGAGATCGGTCTGGTTGTTGCGTGTGGCCATGACATCACTCCCTCAATCACTAAAGCCAAATTCCAATACCGAAAATCTCGGCGACTCGCTCACTCCCACTCGGTCACTCCGACTTCGAACCGGAAGTAGCCGGGTTCCAATTGTTCATTTGCTTCTTGGAGGAGGCGAGTGGAGTCGAGTGGAGGAGGCGAGGAGGCATCTAAGTCTGACATCATGGACTCTATATTTGGACATGGCTGACCTTGGGAATCCATATATGAATATGGACGACATATCATGACATGATGTCAGGATGACATCATCAGTCTGACCAATGGTATAAAAGGAGACACAGTCTACAGGGAAAGCAGTATTCAACCAACGCTCTTGGATTCACCATCCATCTGTAACCAGAATTGGATACCGTTTACAGATATTGTTAAGACTTTATCATCAGGTTTCAACTTACTTAAGGATTGATTTTGACTCAAAGCCTTTTCTTGACAGAGCTACCTTTGAAGCTCATTTGTCAGACATCTCGGTTCAAGTCCCAAATTACATTTGAGGAATCTGATTTGATCCCTGGAGGAGCTGTTGTGAGAAATGTTCTGCTGGACGCTGCATATGAAGAGAGGACCAGAGTTTGACAGTCCTGCTTCTGTTGCCGTGGGAGACGAAGTCTACTCATTTGGAAGGCTCTGGAACGACAACAAGGATCATATTGTTGTTCACGTCTTCAACACAGTGTCTTTACGCTGGAGGAAGTTGACCCCAGTGACAACTGGAAGAGGATAATGTCACCTTGAGGTTACATCCAGGTGTAGGGGCCACACAGCTGTGCTGATAGAAGATATCTATATCTGGGGGTGTTATAAATATGTCACAAGGGAGTGCTGCAATGTTCTTTATGCATTTGATGTCAACACCCACAGATTGTTCAAGCCCAAGGTTTCTGGAACTGTTCCAGAGGGGAGGAAAGACCACTCAGCGTGTGTCTTGGGGGAGGTCATGTATATTCATGGAGGATACAGCAATAGATTATATAATGACATCTACAAGTTGGACACCACCACAATGGTCTGGGCTTTAATTAACACCAGAGACACTCCACCACCTGCTTTAACACATCACTCTGCCACCATCATCGGGACAAAGATGTTTGTATTTGGGGGCGGAGACTCTAGCAACAACATCCTCAGAGTGTTTGACACAGAGACCAACTGCTGGCTGAACACACCTTCTGCACAGCTTCTTCCAAAAAGACGCTGGGGTCATGGAGCCTTTACTTACAATGGAGAGCTGTACATATTTGGAGGCAGAAACATGGGTATCCTAAACATGGGTAAGTTCCTCACTGATCTATGGAAATTCAACCCAGAGACCTTCTCCTGGAAGGAGGTTGAGCCCAAAGGGAAAAGCCTGTGTAGGATGTATAGGATGTGCTGTTGCATTGTGGGAGATCGTATCATCCTCTTTGGAGGATTAGAAACACCTGATGACCTGTACATGTTAGACTTAAGTCCTAGTCTGAAGACATTATGCAAGCTAGCAGTTATACAGTACGATCTGGAGCAGTCTGAACTCCCACACAACATCAGGTGGGAACTGGAAACCATGACTAACAACAGCAACAAATGTCTCACACAATGCAAGAGTAGCATCCACGTGAAAGATAATTTCACAGCCCGTCTCCAGTGCCCGTGCAGCAGCCTCAGTTACAACAATCCACAGCCACACAGAGGCTCCGCTGTGGACCAGCAACACTGAGGTTCTGCTGCCCACCACTCTGCCTGTGATGCCGTTGACTGTTCCCACCAAACCGCTGCCTAATGACAAGTCAGTTTCAGTCAGCACCCGTGAGCCATCCTGTTCCAGTCTGGCTGTCCTTGAGTCTTTTGTGATCCAACCAGCTGTGGTACCGGAAGTACAGCCCCCAGCCTCCTGTTACCTTAGTCCCAGGGTCTCTGACCGATGTCCTCTGCATTCTGGCCCAGCCGCCTGGGAGTCACCTTCATGGTTCCCGGCCTTCTGGGTGGCCTCCTGATCGGCCTACATCACTAACACTGCAGGAGTGTTCGCCTATGTCACCAGCCCCCAAATCTCCCTACAGGGGATCCTACATACATCACCAGATCCCTGATCCACCCCCATTGCAGTCCCACCTACATCACCAGCAGGGGTGCAATGCTCACAGGACGGCCTTGCACGCAGTGCATGAACCTATTTGACCAGGAGCACACGCAGGCACACGCATAGTTTTAAAACTACTTTAAATTCACCCCTCAACAAAGTTTACAAAGGCAAAGACTCACACCAGGTGGATTAACATGGGAATGAGCCTAGATGCATATCAATTGTCCATTGTGTGACCTATAGTGTAGGTGTTAAGCGACGTGCGTGTCACGTCATTAAAATACAGTGCAACCACGTTCCAATTCAACATGCAACACTGGTCACCAGCATCCAAGTCTTCCACCAGTGTTACAGTCTCCACACAATAATACAATAAACCAATGGCTCGAAGTAGAGACCCCAACATAAAATGGACACCAAACGATTTGAAAATATTTAAATCATTTTTATTTACTTCCCACAAACAATGAAACTAAATGCAAATACTTTACCAAATGAGGAATTCAAAAATGGGGCCTGGAGATGCCGGTAAACTAAATAGAATGGAGGGGGGACCAGGCCACTAGCCTGGGATCCAGCCTGCTTCACTACGTTCGGTGGATCTTTTTTCTCACTTTGTTTCTCAGTCTGGAAAGGCTCCTATTTGACTCGTTTTGCAGAACTACACTGGAACTACATATGTTACATAGGCAACGTCGTTGCTGATTGGATGTTGTTCAAACGAATCACGAATCACAACGATCACTGTTTTTTTTGTCCTGCCCCGCACCACAGACCAATCAGAAGCAACGGCTCGATTCCAGCCGTATGGCATGTCCCGCCTCCCTTGGAGATAGGAGGCTTTCCAGACTGAGAAAAGAAGTGAGGAAAAAAAAGTCCGCCGAACGTAGTGAAGCAGGCTGGATCCCAGGCTACCAGGCCACCCCCTATATGAAAGGTAGAAATGCATCCAATGTGTTGTTAATTTCTGAACTAGCAAGATTGCCTGCTGGTCTAACGGACACATTTTGTATGGGACAGAGGTGTTTCACTAGTGTAACATAAGAAACGTCATGTCCAGGTGCAGGACAAATAACAAAAAAAGATGAGAAAATAAATAGCATCCGCAAACTGGAACAACGTTTCGATTATTACAGATCTTCTTCAGTTGAAGAGTCATTTATGCCATTTATTTTCTCACTAGTGTAAACATACCTACTCCATTAGGGTGGCCTTGGACAGCATCATGCACTGATGATGACCAAAGAAGAAATGATCATATCTATGGATGTATTATCATCATAAGGGAAAGTAAACAACTACTGACAAAGCTAATTAGGTCTGACTTTCTGTAAATGACCACTCACTGCAAAAAACAAAAAAAAAGGAAAAAAGAATTTGCTATCAGTTTATTTATGTGGAACCTGGGTCTGCTGAATCAATCATAAATTGCTTTGAGTGACACACACACACACTTTTCATAACATGCCACACTCAATGCTAAATTCAGCTTCAGATAAGTTGTACTGACTTGGCCACGATAATCAAAGAAAAATATATAGTGTGCCACACAGTAAGTACACAACATTGGCCACAACATTGGAGATTATGATTGAGGAAAAGAGCAATAGCCTTCAAGAGTGTGTGTGTGTGTGTGTGTGTGTGTGTGTGTGTGTGTGTGTGTGTGTGTGTGTGTGTGTGTGTGTGTGTGTGTGTGTGTGTGTGTGTGTGTCAGAGAGAGAGACGAATACCGAGCAAAAGGAAAAGCTACACAAGTCAATCATGTGAACCAATACACTCGCCATCCTGTCACATCATGTGACCCCACCAGCCAATCCCGTCAAACAATACACCAGGCATCCTGTCACATCAGAGACAAACAATAGGAAAGCAGGTGTCCGCCCCTTTAAGAGACCAGGAGTAGGTTGTGAGTCTCTCGCAACCACAGCAACCCTTTGATAACGTGACCACACAGCCAATCATGTGAACCAATACACCAGGCATCCTGTCACAACTCAAATATTTCAGCAACAGACAACAGCCTTTAAAAAGTTATTCCACTTTCATCGACTGCAACCCACCTTTTGAGCCCCAATGCAACAGCGGTAGAGCAATAGCATGAACACAGCACATAGCTCAACACATAACACAGCACATAGCTCAACACACAGCGGAAGAAGCACACAAACACAAAAACTGGGTGCCTACCGTTAGTTGTCTTCTGTATCTTGACTTTAAGGGGCGGCCAGTGTGGGTATAGAGGCCACCTGGGAGTCGTAAGGTCGCCGATTTTCCCCCTAGTCCGCCCAGTATACAGTATGTCGAAGTGTCCCTGAGCAAGACATTTTCCCTGACAGTTACCTCTGTGCGCTCATCATGACAAGTGGTGGAAAGTAACAAAGTACATGTACTCAAGTACTGTACTTAAGTACAATTTTGAGGTATTTGTACTTCACTTGCGTATTTCCAATATCCAATACTTTTACTTATATTCCATTACATGTCTGAGGCAAATATTGTTACTTTTACTCCACTACAATTGTTTGAAAACTTTAGTTACTAGTTACTTTGCAGATATAAATTACATTACAAAAGATACATTAACCACTTTAGCCTTATTTTATACCTAGGCTATTTGAAAATAGCCCATCAATGCGACGCGTTGAGAGCTTGTAGATCTACTATTTTCAAACATTTTAGTACTTTTACTTTTGGTACTTTATTGCTTATCCGGAGTCGGGTCGCGAGGGCAACAGTTCCAGCCGAGAGCTCCAGACTTCCCTTTCCCGGTGCAACATTAGCCTGTTTTACATTTTCTCATACTGTACATCCTCAAGGAGGCCCTATTCACCAGCATTCCAAGTCCAAGTTATATGGCTCTAATGCAATGTTTGCCCTCTCAAAAGCATGAATAACGTAATACCATATGTTGCACAGAAAACCCACCTCCTCAATTTGTCCTATTTTGTTTGTTTGTTTTGCATACCACAAGTGTCAAGCATCATTGACAGACCTCAAAGCCATTCTTCAAGGCCCTGAACACAGGTGTTTTCAGTTTGTCTGGCTGATTACACCTCTTCTCAGGGCTGTGTGAAGAGGTTG
Source organism: Gymnoscopelus braueri (assembly GCF_963280865.1). Classification (NCBI taxonomy): domain Eukaryota; kingdom Metazoa; phylum Chordata; class Actinopteri; order Myctophiformes; family Myctophidae; genus Gymnoscopelus; species Gymnoscopelus braueri. Next base: position 20,341,196 of record NC_137611.1, on the reverse strand, counting down.
TGTGAAGAAGCTATATTCCTCTCACCCAACCTCTATATCAGCAGGATCCAGGAGAGTCCTTTGTTCCTTTAATCTGTTCCAGTTCATAACATACAACATCAGAATATCTTCTTAATTTCGAACTTCCCTTATTCAGGTCTTAAAGTTAATTGGCCACAATATTCAATGGTTTAAAGTTGTGATTTGGATTACAGTGTAGGCTTTAAAGAGTTTGTTTGTCAAACCACACCAAACACTCTTTCACACCCAAAATGGAACTCCTGTAGCCAGTGTTGCCAGATTCTGTGACAGAAACAAGGAACCAGGTCTAAGAAAACAAGCCCAAACGAAGCGACCATGGGCCACATGAGCACTTTAAACATACATCAGCTATTTGAAAATAGCACATCTACAAGCACACAACGCGTCACGATGTGGTGCGTTGTGTGCTTGTGGATCTGCTATTTTCAAATAAAATCTTGGGGGGGAATTACAATAAGCAGACCTGGCAACACTGCCTATAGCCTTACAGTACTTCCTGGAACTGTTCCTGGTACATTACCTTACTTCCTGGAACATTTCTACCAGGTATTGCTTCCTGGAACTTTTGCTACAAGTGCTGCTTTTCCCCCACAGCTCCCCCATGAAATAAAACCTGACAACAGAGAATGAATGGATATCTTCATCAAAACAAACAACACAACACAATCCATACACTACATTTAGGTGTTAAATATTCAACCATCTTTTTAACCGATATATTCCCATTGTTATCACCAAGTATATGTTTCTTTCAATACCCATACATGGACAGGGAATATATACTCTTCAGTCACACATTTATGTGGCAGTGTCACATAAATATATGTACAGGTTTTGTATATTAACCACTTGAACCCCTGCATCCACATTCTGGGGGGACCAAACTAAAAACAAAAACAAAAATAGCATATCTACAGTTTCCAAATAAGGGACGTTTCAGTATTTCGAGGGACGGCTGACAACCCTAGATATAGGCCCACTGGCCAAGTGTATGGCAGATATTTTGTTGGAAGAAAGTCAAGATCTACTCCAAACAGTGAAACACAAAAGGATCGGTCATTACACCAGTGAATTGCTGCACCAGAGAAACCCTAAACGTCAGCGATGTTTCACACCTGGATCCAGACCATTGACTCTGCCCACTCCACTGAGGGGACTGCTTCAGTCTTCGGTTCGGTCTGTTATTATCACACTAAAACTGTCTATTTTTAGCACGACTTGCATGACACTTTGTGGAATGATTCCCTTGAATTCTGTAGCGTCAGGATGCACACAGCTCCTTTCAGAGACAGCTTTTAGGCTTTTAAGATGGCTTAAAGATGCCTAGTAGTAAAACAAAGACACCTCCTTCAGTTCTACCCAGCCATCACTGAGAGAACACACTCACCTCATCCATTACAGTTTGGTACGCAGTGTGGACAGTCACACAGGCAAAAAACTGCAGCACATAGTCAATAAATCACCCAAGAGTATTGGCACCCCCTCCCACCAGTTGAATCACTAAACAAAAGAGAGAGAAACAAATCTCTGACCCCATGCTCACCATCTCTGTCAGCTGATGCCCTCTAGGAGGAGTTACAGGTCGGGAGCTCTGAGAGTGGAACCAAATGGACCCTTAAGGGTCCATTTTAAATGTCTAAAGCAGTGGCTCTCAAAGTGGGGTCAAGGGACCCTCAGGGTTACTTTAGTGAGTTCCAAATGGACAGGTCTGTAACTCTGAGAGTGGAACCTAATGGACACTTACGGGTCCATTTGGCCCTCATAACACTCTCAGTGTTATGGGGGTCCTTGAAATAAAAAGGTTTGGGAACCGCTGGTAGAATGTGATGTTGACATCTGCCCATGTTAGTGAGGTCCAAAACCTCAACTGACCATTCTCTGGCTAAGATTGATTGAACATACTGTAGAAGTTAAATCAATCATCAAAACATCTTAGCCAGAAAATGGTCACGGAATTGAGGTTTTGGACGCCACAATGTTTGATGTTACTGACACTACTGAATTGAGCTTACCATGCTGTATTGATAGCTGACCTTGGCCGTGTGGTCAATAAAAATGACTGATTGATGGATGGACTGATTGATTGATTACCCCCACGCAGTTAGACTGAGTAACAGCCAATAATGACGAATTAGAGCCTCTTTATTGAACACTCATTGTTGATGAGATATCCAGTACTTTATTTTAATGTAACTGCCATTGTTAAGATGTATTAGAGGTGTCGCTAATGCTGCATTACTATGTTTAATTGTTTTATTTATTATAATCGATTATAATCATAAAAACATATTATAATCTATTTTTAGGTTGTAGCCTCGAGAGACAGATTTACTCACTTTTCAAGGTCCATGTTCCCTGTTCCTTGGACAGGATAAGGTATTGCAGTAGAGTGAGTTACAGTAGGTTGTTAGTTTAGACTGCAGTAGTAAAAAGCCCATTGTTCTAATGGACAGCTTAAATGTACAAATCATGCATTGGATGATAATGAGCACGCTCAAAAACAAAGCTCAAAGGTTAATTACGTCTTGGCTCTTTGTCTGTGGACAAAAGGCAGCTGCTTTTTGAAGGAATGGCTTTTTGTTGTTGTTGTTGTGTTTTGTGTTTTTCATTCAAAGCTGAACGCTGCAACTGGATGCCAGGCAGTGGTGGAAAACATGTTTTTCTTAAGTAAAAGTGTCACAATACAGCAATGTTGAAATACAAGTAAAAGTCCGGAATTCAAATTTACTTGAGTAAAAGTACAAAAGTATTGGGATCAAAAGTAGAAAGTAGGTCATGCAAAATGTCTCATTTCAAGTTTTCAAAATGTATACAAATCTTTTGAAAATAGCAGATCTACATTGTGAGCTTGTAGATCGGCTATTTTCAAATAGCCGAAATATATATAGAGCTTAAGTAGTTAATGTATGTTTAGTAATAAAAAATCAAAAGTACAATATTTTCGTCAGAGATGTAGCGGAGTAGAGGTAAAAGTATTGAAAATTGGAAATACTGCAGCAAAGTAAAAGTACCTCAAAATTGTACTGAAGTACAGTACTTGAGTAAATGTACTTAGTTACTTTCCACCACTGATGCCAGGCTAACGTTGCTGTCGGACAGAAACCTTGTACTGTGTGTCCAAAACTGTAACTTGTCAGAAAATGTTGAAAAAAATGCAGTTATTATTTATTCACAAGCTCTTGTTAATACTTTTCATTGGTTCAATATTTATAAAACCCACAGACAGACATTTTTTCAAAAATAGCCTAGAAGCTCACAACGTGTCGCATAGCCACGCATTGCGAGCTTGTAGATCGACTATGTTTGCTATGTTTGTGTGACACTGTATTATGACAAAGTGGGGCATTAATAAAACATAAAGAAATACATAAAACCCTGTTCCCTCGCCTCCTCTTTTGTTCCACAGTTGTAAAATTGTATTTATTAGGCACGTTAAATGGCATGTACAGAATCTAAGGATAAAGTGCAACCAGGTCCCTAAAGGTGCACGTGATGTGACAATTGTCTCTTGAGGCGACCACAACCCCCCCCCCCCCCCTCCACACGCACGCACACACACACACACACACACACACACACACACACACACACACACACACACACACACACACACACACACACACACACACACACACACACACACACACACACACACACACACACACACACACACACATACAATTACAATTACAATTTAGGCATTTAGCAGACGCTCTTAATCCAGAGCGATTTACAGTAATCAAGGTAAACACGAGGTAATACATCAAATGCATAGAAATAGTTATCTAGGATCATAAGTAAACCAAAATCCAATTGAAACTAAAACACACAATAGGATGGCAAGTAAATTAAACTGGCATCTGTCCACATAACATGCTACCTAAATTTCATTTTAGCCAATTTTAGTCTGAAGAGGTGAATCTTCAGATTACGGCGGGAGATTGGGAGTGAGTCTGCAGTTCTAACTGCAATGGGGAGTTCGTTCTACAGTTTGGGAGCCACACACACATTGGATGTCACTCTGTTTGCTTCATTGAAAATCTATTGAGTAGAGAAATCTTGCACTTGTACAAATCGCATGAATCGTGTTGTTCCGGGCGAAAAAGTGTAGTATTTCTTGACGTATCTCTTTACATTAACTTAACATTGTATCACGTTGCTCAATAGAATGAATCGTGTCGCATCCGGCGTGAATGCACCTTAAAAAACCCTTTTTTTTCCTGTCAAAGGCAATACTGCACATAATTCATGAGCTTTTATTAACCCGACATCCCCACCCCCAAGTGCATACACTGACAGAGACAGATGTGCACACACCACATGCACAGAGTTACATAATAGGCTCTCCAGTCCAAAGATCGGATAAGCGGCCATCTTTACACCTGCTTCACCTGGCCCGTTGCCATGACGATCTACAGGACTCTGAACTATGAGACGCATTAAAAATATATATACTGTATAAACACGGCAAAGTTACCATCGCTCATCCGGGGACAGTCTGGCCTCTTGCCATTACACTGTACTGGTCCAACCACCATGAAGTGGGGCCCAGGGCCCTCCTGGCCCGTAGGGTATTTTGCACGGTTCAGCAGCTGAGTGCATGTGTGAGCAGAGCTCTGTGTAGCATTACTCTCTCTCTCTCTCTCTCTCTCTGTCTCTCTCTCTCTGTTCTCCAACCACAAGCGATAATGCTAAAACCACCGCAAGGGCCAACACCATTCATCACTGCCAGCTTGTGCGTCGCAACCCATTATTTAGGATGCTTTCGTCCTTCCATGCCGATACTCACCACTGAGAACAATGTAGGCCAGTATACAGTGGAACGCACACCGTCGTGCTTCAGGGTACCTGGCCAGGGGAACAATAGGGCTGAGAGGGGTTGAGGTAGCTTCGCATGAAGTGAGTTTGCCTGGAAGCGTCCCTTATGGATTGTCAGAGCTGCACTGATCCATAGGGCACAAGTCTTCATCATCAACAGATAAGCTACAGCCCACAGGCAGGATGCTGCTGCACTCGCCATGAAGCAGAGTGTTCATTTATCCCATTAAGACCTCAGGCCGATTCTACAAAATGTCTTCTAAATCCTAATAGTTTTCTGAAAAAAACGCACGTTACGATATCAGTGGTGCTCAAACTTTTGGCCGCCGACCCATCTCAAGATATTTTGTTCTAGGGACCCCCAGAAGCAAAGATTTTAGTTAAAATGTATATATATTCAAAGATCTGCATAAATTGGCCCGGACGGCTGGGGTAGTGGTCCGGGCACCTATAGGAGCAGCCTGACAGCGTGTTGCGGGTTCGAGTCCCGATCCCGACGACCTTTGCTGCGTGTCACTCCCCCCCTCTCTCTCCCCATTTCCTGTCAGTATACTATAATCTATCAATAAAGGCAGAAAAAGCCAAAAAAACATCTTCCAAAAATCCCCCAAAAAATGTAACACACATTTTGAAGATTTTTCAAAAATAGCAGATCTACAAGCTCATAGCGTGGCACGAAGTCACGCGCTATGAGCTTGTATATCTTCTATTTTTGAATAGCCGAAGTATAAAATAACGGTTAAAGTGGTTCAAATCTAAAATGACAGAGATGCTTTCCCGGTTTGAATGGGTTAAGTCTGAGAGGCTCTGAGCGAGGCTTACCAGTCCATGTTGTTTACACTCCGAGTTAAATTAAAGCTCAGGGTTGTACTCTGTACTGCTGAAAAACTGTTTATTGACCTTGTGGCTGTGATCTGCTATAATTAAAAATGACAAATAATTAGCCACACAATGTAGTTTGGAAATACTCTGAAGCAATGCATCAGTCCTCGTTGATTATTGGCCAACAATATGAAGGAGGTTTCGGCTCCGAAGCTCGTTTGGCCAGCCAAGCAAATAATAACAAGGTTTCTTTCTGTCTATTGTGCTGTTGACGTGACAAAGCAGCCATAGAAGAATGAAGATGCATGGCGTTTATTAACCATTCAGATTCGAGGTAATACATCAACAAAAAACGGTGCGGTACCCTAGGCTTTCAAAGCCGCTTTGAATAAAGAAGGGTCAAAGGTGACCTATTGTAATTATACCAATCATTAAATGAGCTGGAAGCTCCACTTCATTTACTTTGGTGCGCGCGGTGATCCAAGCGTCACCCGGAAAAAAGGGAATGAGGAAGAGTTAAAAGAAAAACTCATCGCCCTCTTTCTCACTTAATATACATGCTCTTTTTTTCCTCCTCTTTCCACATAATTAATTATCTCCAGCAAATTGGCTGGAAAAAGGTACGCGTGTGCAGCCGTTGGCAGTCCGCTACAGCGTGAAGGGCTCTTCCTCTCCGCTCATCAGTGTTACAGGAAGCGCGAGGTCTATCAGCTGTGACCGCACTGATTAAAACGAACCCAATGCTTAAAGACTCATTTACACTTTGTTGTACGTACGTAGATTTTCCACTTTGCATCTTTAGCTGAGTAAGTAGGCTTTATGCTGGCTGGAACTGGCTCTGTGACAGTGACAACAACAATTTCATTGACACTCCACCGGATGCAGCAAGTCCTAGTGCCGGACTGACAACGGAGATAACACAAATTGTGAAAATAGCAGATATACAAGCTCACAAAGCGTCACATCACCACACGTTGTGAGCTTGTACATCGGCTATTTTCACTAGCTATCATATTATTTACACTTTCTTTTTACTTTTCGCCTGTAATGACATGCCCAAAATAGGGATTCATTATTAATAGATTGTTTTATTAAATTATCGATGATCGATTATTTCTTATAATCGATAAGTTCAATTAACTGTATGCTGTAAACATGCATGATGTGAAAATGTTTTCAAATGTAAAACAGAATTCCCAGCAGTCCCACAATCTTGGGAAGATCATTCAACATATGAGACACAGAGATTAGTTACACCACTGATGTAAATTTGAGACTGAAGAAACAACTGCTATTACTGCTGCTGCTACTACTAGCAGTAGTAATACTCATCATAAAAATAAGTACGGTAAATAATCTTTAACACATTTTATACATGGTGTGTTACTCAGAGTTATGAAAGGCACTAAATAACATGAACATTTTAACAAATCTGTAGGATGATCCGCATAGCAATGGCTGACGATTGTCAAATTCTATTTTTGCCATAGACATACAAATATATACCAGAAACAGAGCTAGTCCTAATATACGTATACTACTAGTGCTGTGATCCTCAAAGTGGGTTGAGGGACCTTCGGGGTTGCTTGAAGGTGGTCCAAATGGACCATTACTGGTCTGTAACTCTGAGAGTGTACAAATGGAACCAAATGGACCTGTAGGGTCCATTTGGTTATGGGGGTCCTTTAGAATAAAAAGTTTGAGAACCACTGTACAGGTGGACTCCTAATGTGCCATAGTGTCACAGTAAATCAGTGTCATACATATTCTGAAGAAAACTGGGTCTTATGATCAATAAGAACATTATAAGGTTGTGTAAAAACAAAATCAAATATTTGCCACAGACAAGGACAAGTCTTGCCACGGACACATTTTGTCCTTGTGTGGACATATTGATGACCCCTGCTGACAATACAATACAATACATTGTATGTAGCATGTCTCTGCATGGTCTGGAGGTATCAGTTGATGGCTGTAAAGATTAGAGATTTGATTTCATCATTTCTAGGAGTTCACTTGAATAATTGTAGATTCAGGGTTTTCCCTTTAATAGAAATCATCTCAAACTGTGACCTGAAATAATCTCGTGCTGATTGCTGCCAAGCTGGAAGCTAGCATTGCATTGAATATATCATTTATACATTTTTACTCAGTGACAAAAGTGTGAAATGAGGAAAGTATAGTTCTCAGCACCTGACACACAAAATGATTTGCCAAATACACCTTTAACTTCAGTTCAATATTCTGCATAAGCTCTGTAAATATAAAGCTAAATTGAAATGGACACCTTTGCATGTGTGCGTGAGTGTGTTGCTGTAACCTATTGTGCATGTAAACACAGTAATGTCAGTACCTAATAGGGCTGCAGCTGTCTATTATGTTCTTATCGATTGCTCTATCGTAACGTTTTCGATTAATCAATTAACCGAGAAGCGTGTTTTTCACAACGCGTCACGTCGTGTTTTGAGCTTGCTGATCGGCTATTTGCACTATTTTATTTATTTATTCATTTTTAAGCTTAGGGGTTGATTTTAATTGATTATTTAATCTTCTTATTTTATCGATTAGTTTGATTAACAGTTAGACCCCTAGACCCTAATAAATTTCTGCATTCAAATGCTCCCATTCCGTTACTCTAAAGTCTGATACTTCATCGTAAGATGGGCGGTAAATTAGCCATTAAAGTTCTTGGCTCTTTACCTGCGATTAATGAACTGTTGTTTATGTCATTAGTACAACCACACAGAACTCCAATATTACGAGGCGATAAAGCAAAGCGATTTTTATTCAGAAAGAGGTCGATTTTTCAACCTGTATGCATCAACTCTTGTATGATGCAAAATATTCGCAGGCGCATTTTCATACCATTTATTCGTCCCACGACTCCGGTATGTAAAGTCCTTTACTCTTACTGAAAGGTTTTCCCTGGCCACATGGGACCTTTGTTTATATCACACAGATATTGATGTATTGTACATTTTGGCAGGAAGACACCGAAGTGGCCTCGATGCAATTAAGTCGAGCATAAACAGGACGGTCTTCCATGGCTGCGTGAGTGACAGGATTAGTTTTAATGAAGACCTGTAGGGAGAAGTTAGACTGGTGGACAAAGCAGCTCAACACCTCGCTGTGATGCCCTTTTTATTAATTCAGCACGTTGGGCGCTGGAGAGAAGAGGTGAGGCATAATTCTTTCCTTGTTGAAATTCCATTCTTTGCCGTGAACAGAATGAGCCAGGTATTGACGGGGGCTGCTGCTGGTGGTGGTGGTGGGGGTTGGGGGTTGGGGGGGGGGGTTACATGTGCACATCGTCGGAACACAATGTTCTTCTCTTCACTGCTGCATAAAATCCTTTAGAGCTGGAAATAAATTTACTTGGGCTGTCCCCCTGTATCTGTGATCCAGAGTGGTGTCTGAAGTACCGCCATGATGCAGGGGCTGGAAGAGAACACGAGGGGTCTTGAGAGAATGTTGTAATTAAATCTACAGCTCGTTCTTCACCCGATACACCACATATCCCGGGGAAATCTATTTTGGCCAATGGTTTCCCATTTGTCGTTTTTGAGATTTTTATCAACGGCGGATGGGAGGGCTGCGGCCCAGAGGACCGTTAGGTCCTCGCAGTCAGAAGACGATGGGGGTCTTGACTAAGTACAACGTTTGATTGCCCGCAGATATTTGTTCACGTGACGGGTTATGTACTGTACCCAGAGCCTCTAGAGTAGATTTACCTGAGCATCCATCCAGGGTTTACCTTGAGCTCCCATACTGGGCCATTTTTCCCCCCCAGGATGAATACTAAATAAAAGCTGCCCGCCAGCGGCCCCAAGGCCAGATTTACGACGTCATTCGTACTAAATGGGCTTTTCAAGTGACGGGAGCATTGATGTTTTGTCCATGTCATCAAAATGGATCATGGAGAAAATTACACTGGAAGAGGAAGTTCCTATTCAGCTGTTTCCTATGGCAGCCGGCTTTCATTGCTTTCGGCTCGGGCTCGTGTTTCGGGGCGGTGATGAAGTGAACGAGAGAGGGATGGGATTGGGATGGAATGGGATGGAGGGAAAACAAGAGGGGAATGAAATGAACACAGGGGACAAACACCTCCTCTCTCATTCCGCCCTCTGTCTTCAGCTCCTCTCGCACGCTCCACATGTCGTCCTCTACTCCTCACTCAGAGCTTGTTGGAAGATCAATACTTAATTTAGTCGGGCATTCAGCCACCTTTAAGAGTACAAACTTCATTTGAATAGGCGTGGTACCACGATCCTGACAGGACTTACCTCATCCTAAATTGCTCTATTAGACAACATAAGCCTCATTAACCCCTTTTTGTGTTTAGGAACTTCACTTATCTTCATTTGTACGTTCACTTATCTTCATTTGTGCACATATACAGCCTTTCAGTCAGTGGTCGTATGCTCTGAAGACATTTGTCATATTTTACAAGGGTAAAGGGTATTATAAAAAGAATATGTATTTGGAGAGGCACTTATATGATATCTGGCTTATTGACTTCTCTTTCTAAGTTTTTTTAGGGAGAAATGATGTGACAGGGCATCAAGTGTGCAGCAAATGCAATTTCAATACTTAAGTGAAACGTTCTGGTCACAGAATCTTATGAGAGAAATGCCCTTGAACCCAGGACCAAGCTTCATCTCAGATCAGCACTCCTCTGTACCTCTACTCTGAGGCATTATATGGATCAACACACAGGTAATCATTAGCATTATACTGTGCAATAATAATAACTTGAGTTTATATAGTGCCTTTCAGAAACCCAAGGACGCTTTACAATACACAAAATAAACAAACCAATTGCCAAAAGCCTGAGTAAACAAGTGTCTCTTCAGTGCGGACTTGACTCGAAGTGCAAGGTGAAACTACCTCAAACAAGGAGCCATTTTCCGTCCGTCAGTTACAGATAGTAAATAAATAGCAGATCTACAAATATAGCTAGTAGGCTACAGACAGCGGATCTACAAGCTCAGTAGAAGTGCTATTGTTTTTTTTGTGAGCTTGTAGATCTGCTGTTTTTGGCATTTGTTCACCACAGAATAGGGATGAGCTCTGACATCACTGCCACTAGAGGCCACTATCCCGCTGGGTCACAGAGTATTTTTTTCTATTGAAAATCCCATAGGGTCATCTTAGATTGTGTCATATAAGAACTGTGTTGCAAAAATAAGCAAATCAGCCCTGCGGTTTTACTCATATGGATATGAAGCATCAATTGACGGTGAAAAGGTGCTAATTTATCTCCAAAACCCAGACGTTATCAAATGTAACTCAATATCATAAACGATGCAGAGTTACACACCTGACCTGACAGAATTGTGGGGATAATTTGTTTATTTTTGGAACACAGTACTTATATGACGCAATGGGAAAAAATATACTTCCGTGACCCAACGGTAGAAGGAGTGACGTCAGGTCTTCGGTACTCTATAGCAGTGGTTCTCCAACTTTTTCATGTCATGGACCCCCAAAATTATTTGTATTTGGCCGTGGAGCCCCATCTCAAAAATGTTGCTCCAGGGACCCCCAGAAGCAAAGATTTGAGTAAAGATTTTTTGCTTAAAAAAAAAAAATATATATATATAGGCTGTATTCAAAGATTTGCACACATTTCAAGATTTTTCAACAATAGCAGATATACAAGCTCATAGCGCGGCACTCTGTGCCGCGCTATGAGCTTGTATATCTGCTATTTTTGAATAGCTAAAGTATAAAATAATAGTTGAAGTGGTTAAAATGATTGTGACGCTATATTAACTACTTTTACTGGGGACCCCCTGGTACCCCCCCCCCCCCCAAGGACCCCTGGGGGTCTCCAGACCTCACTTTGAGAACCAGTGCTATTGGGTTCATGTGGATAAGTGGTCAGCAACAGCAGCCAGCGGCGGAGGGCATTGTTTCTTTACATGCTGAACCTGATGAGCCAGACTGTCAGACAGTCAGGGTCAGGCTGTCTCAAAGACAGGTCACCTGGCTCACAATACATTCTATTCACCTTCCTCTGGTCTTCTCTCTTCACCTCTGATCTTGTTCTTCTTCATTCTTCACCTCTATTCTTCTTCATTCTCAAGAGCTGAGAAGTTTCACTGACGTAAAGCTTATGTCAGTGGAAAAAAGTAACTAAGCTCACAATGCGTCGCATCACAACTTTAGTAACTAAAGTAACTAAAGTTTTCAAATATTATAAAGGTACAATATTTGCCTCTGAGATGTAGTGGAGTATAAGTTAAAGTACTGCAAATTGGAAATAATCCAGTAGTGCAAAAATACCTCAAAATTGAGATAAATACTTAAATACAGTACTTCAGTAAATTACTTAGTTACTTTACACCGCTGCATATAAGGAGTTCCCAATGCAGCTACGCCCAAATATGGAGTGTGTTGCCTAACCTCAATGTGTCGTCATGGCATCAGGCGCAAACAAATTAGTCAGCTCCATATATGGTCGCAAAAGGGGGAATGCCCATATATGGTCATATACTCTCTATGAGCATAATAGAGACAAGGACTGACAGATACAGAGATCCGGTTGTCCAGAGCCACAGATCCCACTGTTATGCCCATAATATGGTCATGTGCATATATGGGACCGAGCGACTTCAAACTCAATGCGCGGCAAGGACTCGAGGGGAGTGTGGTGCCCGCCGCCGAGTAGTTCAGATATCCAGTTGTCCAGAACCGCCGATCCAACCAATACAGTATCGTTCCACTATATGGGCATATACATCAGGAATCTCCATATATGGGCATAAAAGGGACAAGGACTGACAGATACAGAGATGTCCATGGGCATAAAAGGGACACAGGTAGACCGACAGGTACAATGGGTACTCTGACAAAGCCCCGGCACTATGACTCAGACATATTGATCGGATCGGCGGTGCGACGTAGGTGTGAGGGCCCGCACAGCGGCCCAAACTCTAGATGTGAGGGCCGAACCTCTAGTGTTTTACAAGGTTTTGAAATGTTTTGCCTATAGTGACATGTCTATAATAGGCACACCAGGTTGAAATTGGTTCATCCGATTATCCGTCAAAGCTCTGATGAGAGCTTCAAAAGACATGCACTTTGCTCTGCTCTCTTTTTAGTTTTCCTGCAAATAACAGTATCTATTGCAGCAAAATGTCGTTTTGATAGAATATTGCCTCCAGTCCTGAAATCAGTACGCTAATCAGTATCTCCCTAAAATGTATTTCAGCAGTTCAGGCAAAGCAGAATGAGTCAGCATTTGACATCCTTTGACCTAAAATATCCAAAAATGCAAGGAAACAAAATGCTTGTCATTTGTATTCCTGTCCTAAACCTTGGCCGTGGACAATTAAATATCATAGTGGCAAAAAATCTTAAACGTACAACAAATCTAAAGGGACATGTTTGCCAGCAGGGCCAGTGACACTCACACTCCACACAATGCATCATTGATATACCAGACACCATCTCCCGTCAGCTCAACAAAGCATTTGAGGCATGTATTATTATACCCGTTGTGTGTTCTCCAGAAAACACATACATCAGCAAGTTGGGAGGGAATGAGGAAGGCCAAAAAAAGTAGAAGGGAGACAACTTTGTTAAGGACCCGGAAGTAGGGCTGGGTATCACTCAAAATGTTTCGATATCGATACTTTGATTTGGATACTGCTTCCTGAACAATCCTTCTTCCGATACCAATTTATTCATTTAAAAAATAAATTAAACTACGTTATGACACAACAGCCAATTACCAGCCTTACTAGAGCATGGTGTGCAAGCATGTCGCATGCTTATTGGCTCAACAATGATGGGTATTTATTTATTTTTTTGAAAATCGGTATCAATTGACAAAGCAGGTATCGATGCTTTCATTTCGGTGCCAAGAAATTATTGAATTCGATACCAAGCCCTATACCCGAAAGGTTTGACAGGCAAAAAAATAAGAGAGGGGCACCAGAACTTTACGTTTTGTCCAAAAACAAGCAATCATTTCACAAACACATCTTTCATGTTTGATGTTTTTTCATTTTACAATTTCTCATTTCATGTCCTACAGAATGAAAGACTCCGTAAGAACACAGGGGGTCAGAAGCATCCTTCAACCCGCCCAAGGTTCAGTGAGTCATCAAAGTGCAATAAAGCGCCGACACCATTATCTATGCAATGAATTTGAAGTCACACACACACACACGCACACGCACACGCGCACACACACACACACACACACACACAGCCTTTTAGAGTAATAGTCAGGCTAAATTTCAAATACAACCCAAATTGCATTTCTATGGCGCCTTTATACAAAAGTGCTTTACATTATGCATTTCACACACACGCAGACCGCACCCAGAGCCATTTAAGGAGAGTTGTGTCACCTTCGTTCACTTCATCGCCACCCCATAAACTTAACAATGCTGAACTGGAATTTAAGAGAAGTCATTGCTTGGTGCAGCTACATTCTCTGTGATGTTGCAAGTTCGAAAGTTATATTTCTCCCATGGTGGACCTTTGTAGTCTCGTGAGATTAGTGCAAGTGCTCTAACTACCAGCAACAATTAAAGTTTCACCATAGAATTAGCACCAAGACGATTGGGCCTTGTTCTCAAGAGACTAATTGGGAGTCTTTCGGTTCTCCAAGCTGTCCGAGGATTTCATGGCTGTTTATTGTTATTAGCCATTAACATTTAAAATCTCACTGTAGGGGCGCAATGTCGTGGCATTTTCAGTTCCATTAATGGTCTCTGTCTCAGTGTTGTCGGCTCAGGCTTTTTCAAATTGACTTGAACACATGCTCTTGCCCAAGGGTGAGATAACTTAATTTGTCCTCGGTGATACATGGCCAGTTAGTGGAAAACACATGAGGTCACATGCCTGGCAGTTTAAATCCACTACTTATTCATGAGTCCTAAATGTTTTTAACCATGTTGCTGATAACGAGGGGCTTTCTACTCCAAGTCACCGGCTTCGGATGCCGTCAATGCACTCAATGGGACATTATCACGTTTAATCAGACTATTGATCGGTCTAAGAATAGGTCAGAGATACTGACCTACCGACGGGGCTCAGTAGGTGTTTCATCGCTATTCTGTGGGTTGATGAAAGTTGGGGCAAACGCTCACACCAAAACATGATTTACGATTCTGTGCCTATCGGTACATAACTCACAGAACTTTGTAACATTCGGCACGGGAACTCGCTTGCTCTGGCTCACTCGGTGGTGCCTCTCGTGGCTCAAGTTCGCTTGACACGGCGCGCCTCCTTCCCGGTCCAAAACTATACTTTATACAAAACACCTACTGAGTCCCGTCGGTAGGTCAGTATCTCACCTACTTAGACCAATCAATAGTCTGATTAAACGTGATAATGTCCCATTCAGTGCATTGACATTATCCAAACTGGGTGTCCAAGTTAGGTTAGGTAACCATGGTAAGTCACAGCAATGGAGGGAGCATACGGTTCACTTTGTCATGGTAGAATAGAAGTGTCAGAAACGCTTTGTTCTGAAAATCTGACGGCTTTATGGCAACATGACAACACACACACCCTACAGAGCAAAATCCTGAGTGTTCGTTTAACTCTGATAGAGTTCCAATTTACACTTTTATGCTTGCGTGAGGACAATACAACAATTCTGAAAATAAAATGCATCAGTGCACTGGGTAATGGATAGATGGATGGCTCTGCCCGAGTACGCAGGACATCTCAGGACAAGGACCGTGGGAAACATGGAGAAGTCAGGCCTGAAGGAGAGGCTGTGCAGGTATAGGAGGCGGCAGTGTATAGTATATTGAACTGTCTTTAAAAGGAAATAAATAAGACACTGTGGACACTTCAAATAGGCCCGGGTGTAGATGAATTATGTGGCCTTAGAGTCAGCCCCTTCTGAAAGGTTAGGAAAATGCCACATATTTCACACTACAATTAATCATGGCAGAAATGTGGTAGACAAGTGTTCAAATTGACCTTCATTATAAGGGGGGGCCACACAGCAATCTGACCCACTACCGCCGGGTGCATTTCTCCTTTCCGACATGTCGCCTTTCCGACGTTGACGAACCCTATACCTAACCCTAACCCTAACCATAACCGCACGCGGAAGCCACTAGTCGGAGTGGTGAGATGTCGGAATGGAAGGAGCACCCCACTACCATGACCACTCAGTGGCTCTTATGTACTTAATTGGGGACTCTTGTATGCCACATGTCACAATTAAATGAGCAATTAGGGAGAATACGGTTTCCCTCTTTTATTCTTTGCCTTTTTGATGATTAAAACAAAAAAACATGCAAATGTTTGTTTCTTGGATCTTGCGGAATGTGAAAGCTGTCATGTGTTGACTAGCCTAGTGATCTAGACCAGTGGTTCTCAAACATTTTCATTTCAAGGACCCCCACATTGATGTGGATTTGAAAAGATTGTGTGCCAGGGACCCCCATGAGAGAAGATTTGAGTAAAAGAATAGTTCAAAATGATTCCAAATATTTCAAGATTTTTTTAGAATGCTTTGAAAGTTCTATTTTCGAATAGCTGAGAACCACTGATTTAGACAATGCAATAGTGAAAATAATATCTGCTCAATACAACTGAAAAATGTGCGGACACGATATACAATTCTAACATAGAATACCCAGCAACAGCATACTGTACTGTACATTCCTATTTGCCACGTTCTTAGGCACAGTTTCTGAATGGTCACAGTGGTCATGTGTAATATTTCATATGCTAAGGCGTGAATAAAGGATGGATTCACAGAAATTCCAACATTTTTCTTTCCATTTTCCTTCATGCCAGGAGAGGCCAAGGATGCAATTTCCTGATAATGAAATATTTTACACTATTCAAACATTGCCATGGTTCCCTCTCTCCCATTAGCTCCCAGTAACATTCTCAGTCTACCCCTGAGGCTAAACAACATGAAAGCAACTAATTGCTCCAAAAGCAGAGTGTTCTTTACAAGTTTAATAGGTAGTTTAGACATGAATTTGATTCCTTCGAGTGAAGGAGTCAGTGCTTAATTCATGGGTATCTACTGTATCAGAACTAATTCATATAGCCTCATACAGCCATGGCGTTCGATGAAACTAATTAGGTTTTTAGGTTTAGAACTGGATGGAAGCACACCATGAGGGCTTAATTTGCTCTGGAACCTTGGGTGACCATGACCACTGTCTAAGAGCACTCCCCTGTGGTGGCTCAGGATTGGTACAATTCACGACAGAGACATGCAGCAGCAGGGTGACATAAGGTCTCAAGAAGACGGACTGTCCTGTATCTGAAAGGTGGCAGGTTTGATCCCTGTAGAGGCCATGTTGTATGTCCATTAGCAGTCAGCATGGCTGACTCAAAATGTCCTTGAAAAAGACCAAACCTCCACTACTCACTTAACATTCATCGGTCCGGATATCGTGTCAGCAATGCCTAAACATATTAATGTATAGTGAATTAACTACATGTAACAAATAATATTTCCTATAGCACATTATATATGGGATTAGAATAGGTGTGAGCAATAGAGCAACTTCACCTTGGGTCATGTTTAGCAGAATAAGACAGGGTATAACATCTATTGGTTTTGATTACACAGCAATTCTTACTGTGGAACTTTTTTATGTCATTATGATTGTTATACAAAACATGTATTTATTTATTTATTTATTTAATCAATCTGTCTGTCTGTCTGTCTGTCTACTACTCTACTACTACTCTATCTGGTTTTTATGCAACAGAATCATTGTATTGTGTTTTTTTTTTCTTATTTTATGGCCAAAATGGATCCGTCTTCCAGTTCCCTCTGTTTGTGTTTCTGTATGTCTCCATATTGATTTAATACTGCATGTGTCTGTTGTTCACAGTGCAGGGAATTCGGGGGGAAGTTAAACGAATTTTGAAAACATTTGGCAAAATATATTTCTATAATGACTTGGCCCAACATATTGACACCTGGCTGGAAAGTTAAAAGATGAGTCTTCAGTGTGTATAGACAGCTGGGTTTCACAGGTCCCCAGGCTGGAGCATCTAGTTTAGAAGTCAAACAGATGAAAGATGCAGACAAGAGATTGCAGACAGGCAATTCAGAACGGGAACACATCCATCGATGTCTGGAGCAGCTTCTTTGCCCCAGAGGAGTGGGGCTGTGATTTGAATCGCGTATGAGGCAATTTCTGCATCGCTGAATAGCAAATGTCTCATGATACTGCATGGGGATGTTTGCTTTTGTGCTCTAAACATTTGCTTTGCTCAAATCTATGGCTATTATGTGAAGAGCAGATTCTTATCACATAACACATCAGCAGTGTTATACGCATAATTGTGGCATTAAATGTGCAATACTCAATCATGAACACTGCACATAATATTCATCATCATCAATATTATGATTATTATTATAGCTTTTAACACTTTTAACTTAATGGGAAAATTGAATAGATTAAAATAAACATTTTAAATAATTATGTATATTTAAAAAAAGAATATAAATGACATAATTACAGATACAGACATAATATATCCAATATATTATCAATATATTAATAATAATTCATATTCATAAGCAGTGTCTTCACAATATAGTAAAAAATGCCACAGTAAAAGATTAGGTGCATACATACAGTACAGTATGTGACCAGAGAAGTCTAATAATGGTGTTGTCCAATCAAGTTACAGTGTGTGCAGTTTGTGAACGAAGCTGCACAAATCAGAATGCAGTATTCAAGTTCACCACTGAGTGGCACTATACAGGTTGGCTGCTTGTGTGCATCCCCTAGCGTGGTACTGGTCACAGTTTAGGCCTCATGACCAAATGGAAATAACGACCTTTATAAATATGTCTCCAGTAACAGAAAAAGTGCTTCACAAGAACAATGTTGGTGTAACAAAAGACTCCCAAAGAACAAATGCTTCTGCATTCAGCTCTCCATATCATGTCGGTACAGTAGCAGTGCGCAGCCACAGTTTTTTGCAGCCAGCGGATTCTAAAAAACGGGAGTGACGCGCCTGTCACTCACTTTCAGGACCCTCCCCGTAGCCCGCACCGCCTGCTGCCTTGATTCATGATTTGTGTGCATGGGGATCTCATCTTAAACAAGCTTAGTGCTTAATGAGAGTTCCAGTTTAGTAGACCTTGTATTGTGAATTTGTACTTCCATGTACTGTTATGTACTGTCATGTACTATTCTCATGTCTTACTAAATAAACTACATCAATCAATCAATCAATCAATCAATCGAGCCATAGATCTATGCCTTGAGCACCATGGTGCTTCCTGAGTCTTGAGACGGTCCGCCTTCCACTCACCCGATTGGACAGAGGGGGGAAATCAGCTCCCGCCTCCAGCAGTTTTTTGCTTCAAATGGACAAGTCATGTAGAGCAGATAAACGCAAGGTCTGCGCGACCGGCGGAAATATCCGCTCTTGCGTGAATCCACGCATTTACATTGACAAAGCATTGGCAGATTCTGCCCCAGAGGTAAAATAAAAGTGCGGTGGGAGCGCGCCCTAAAGCAGTTTCTTTGTGTTGCTCAGTAATCTCTAGGCCTATATTTATTTATAGATTTTCTTGTCAATTATTTGTACTGTTATGGTTATTGAAAATGATTATTCACTCACTTCCACACTGCAGACACTCTTTTTTTGTTGATGTTGAGCAAAATCATGTCTGCTGCAACCAAAAATGTAATTCACAAAATTCACATATAACATTACTGTAATCCTTTTTATCCTTAAATCTGTACTCTTTCAAATTACGGTCGGCTACACAACTGTCAATCTGGGAACCCATCGCCAACTGAAAATGAAAAACAGCGCCCTCTGCTGTTTGTTCTATGTCTGTTGGCTCTGGGCGGAAGAAAACGTAACGCCAGAGCGCAAGGAAACCGGTGTTTGTTGTATGCCTTCAGCGCATCACTTCCGGTTGGTGCGACTATGTTTTCATTCCCACTAACAATATTTCTACACAGAACACTAACACCACTTCTCCCAGAGAACATGGATCGTATTGGTTATAAGCCCACTTGTTTCTATGATGAAAGAGTAAGTTAAAATGTGAATATCTTTCCGTGGTTTTGTCTGCTCCGCGGACGCTATTGTTAAATTAGTTTCGGTTTGTTTCGAGGGGGGAAGGATCGACGGACACGTGAATCCCGCCCACTACATTTGATTGGGTAAAGCGCGGCCTGCTTCCTGATCTGAAGGCACGCCCATGCGCACACGTTATGACGAACCTCCCCGACAGATTCCAACGCAGTGCAGAAGCTGTTCTTGAGAGATTACACAACTGTAAACAATGATATTATTGGAATCTTAAAACATATACCATACTGTACTGCTAGAAATATTTCTCACCACAGCACTTGACAGTAAAATGCTATTTATTTTTGAGGAAAGCAAACCCTGTTAAGCAATAGCCAAAACAGAACATGTGACTTTTAAGGTGCAGACTTTCACATTGTGAGCTTGTAGATCGGCTGAGCTTGTAGATCGGCTATTTTCAAATGGACGAAATGTATATAGGGCGGAATTGGTTGATGTATGTTTTGTAGTATTAATCTAAATCTACAAAGTAACTAAGTTTTCAAATAATTGCAGTGGAGTAAATTACCTCTGAGATGTAGTGGAGTAGAAGTAAAAGCACTGAAAACTGGAAATACTCCAGTAAAGTAAAAAAAAAAACTCGGAACCTCTCCCTCCGCTGTATAGCTCCGAGATGAGGTTCCACATTTGTCGGTGCCGTTTCAGCAGGACATTTTTGAATATTTTCCACTTTACATGTTTCTTACCCCTTTCTGCACCTCGTATCCAAAAAGTAAAGGTTTTCTGAAATGCTCTCAGATGTTTTAACTTCTAGCGCGCCATAAGATATATCCAACGAGTTGAAAAAAAGCGTTTAAATAGCTTCTCTCCTAAATGTTTTTAAGACATACCCGGAAGTTGCGCCCGCAGAGATAACATTACTGATTCCCCTACAGGTCAAATGTTGAATTGCATCTTGTAATGCATAATATTATGGAACCGGCTGAGGAGAGAAGCTATTTAAACGCTTTTTTCAACTCGTTGGATATATTTTATTGCGCGAAGAAGTTAAAACATCTGAGAGCATTTCAGAAAACCTTTACTTTTTGGATACGATGCGCAGAAAGGGGTAAGAAACATGTAAAGTGGAAAATATTCAAAAATGTCCTGCTCAAACGGCACCGGGCCATGTAGGACCTCATCTCGGAGCTACATAGCGGAGGGAGAGGTTCTAAATGGGGCTATAGTGTCCAAACATCTATAACGGCAATGCTATTATACATGTAATAGTTTCAAAACAGCTCAGCACACTTGATATACAACTGCTTAAAAGAACAACAATAGGTCATCATGTTGCATGTTTCTGATCCTTTCTAATGAAGAGCTTGTCACACTGTACACAATAATTTTTCATTGATGTGTGCGTGCATGACAGTTTAGACTGCTTAACTGAGTAAAATTAATTCTACATTGACCAAATTAGGATTTCTCTCCAGTGTGAATTCTCTGGTGTGTTTTAAGGCGTGCCATTCGAGAGAAGTCTTGTCCACACTGATCACACCCATAGGGTTTCTCTCCAGTGTGAATTCTCTGGTGTGTTTTAAGGGTGGACATTCGAGAGAAGTCTTGTCCACACTGATCACACCCATAGGGTTTCTCTCCATTGTGAATTCTCTGGTGTCTTTTAAGGGTGGACATTCGAGAGAAGTCTTGTCCACACTGATCACACCCATAGGGTTTCTCTCCAGTGTGAATTCTCTGGTGTGTTTTAAGGGTGGACATTCGAGAGAAGTCTTGTCCACACTGATCACACCCATAGGGTTTCTCTCCATTGTGAATTCTCTGGTGTCTTTTAAGGGTGGACATCAAAGAGAAGTGTTGTCCACACTGGTCACATCCATAGGATTTCTCTCCTGTGTGAATTCTCTGGTGTCTTTTAAGGTTGGCCATCTTAGAGAAACGTTGTCCACACTGATCACATCCATAGGGTTTCTCTCCAGTGTGAATTCTCTGGTGTCTTTTAAGGGTGGACATCTCAGAGAAATGTTGTCCACACTGATCACATCCATAGGATTTCTCTCCATTGTGAATTCTCTGGTGTCTTTTAAGGGTGGACATTTGAGAGAAGTGTTGTCCACACTGATCACATCCATAGGGTTTCTCTCCATTGTGAATTCTCTGGTGTCTTTTAAGGGTGGACATCACAGAGAAGTGTTGTCCACACTGATCACATCCATAGGGTTTCTCTCCAGTATGAATTCTCTGGTGTCTTTTAAGGACGGTCATTGAAGAGAAGTGTTGTCCACACTGATCACACCCATAGGGTTTCTCTCCAGTATGAATTCTTTGGTGTCTTTTAAGGACGGTCATTGAAGAGAAGTGTTGTCCACACTGATCACATCCATAGGGTTTCTCTCCAGTATGAATTCTCTGGTGTCCTTTAAGGACGGTCATTGAAGAGAAGTGTTGTCCACACTGATCACACCCATAGGGTTTCTCTCCAGTATGAATTCTCTGGTGTATTTTAAGTTTGGACATTTCAGAGAAGTGTCGTCCACACTGATCACATCCATAGGGTTTCTCTCCAGTGTGAATTCTCTGGTGTGTTTTAAGGGTGGACATTGAAGAGAAGTGTTGTCCACACTGATCACATCCATAAGGTTTCTCTCCAGTGTGAATTCTCTGATGTATTTTAAGATTGGACAAGCAACTGAAGTGTTGTCCACACTGATCACAGCCGTGTCGTTTTGGTTTAGCCAAGCTTCTTTGTTCATTCATTGCCGGTAGCACAGGGAAGCCAGACTGATTATTCAACACTGGATTGCAGAAAGACAAAGGAAATATGGTTGAGAGGTGGGAATAGAGTACAAATATACAACTTAAATACATTAAGCAGTTCCCTAGAAAATAGGAAGTTAACATATATATATATATATATATATATATATATATATATATATATATATATATATATATATATATATATATATATATATATATATATATACACACATATACATATATATATACACATACACATATACACATATATATATATATATATATATATATATATATATATATATATATATATATATATATATATATATAGACATACATACATACATACATACATACATACATACATATCTGGAACAACAAAGGAGACAAAGCAGCAATAAAGAATAAAAAGCAAAGCTACCGTTTAAATTAAAATGAAACACAAAGTAGATTGAGACATGTAGTGAGACTGCTTAACCCTTTAAGACCGGGAACGCATCTGTGTCATTTTAAGATTTCTTTGGCTATATAAAAATAGCAGATCTACAAGCTCATAGCGCGGCTCCAAGTTTTTTTTTTTTATCCTGAAAATGTGTGCAAATCTTTAGTTTGAATAAATATATATACTTTTTTAAATCGAAAGTTTTTAACTCAAATCTTTGCTTCTGGGGATTTTACAAATGTCTTCTTTTTTTTTGTATATATTTTTTTTACTTATGTTGCTATATTATCAATGGTTTTCAAACTTTTTTCATGTGAAGGACCCCCAAAATAATATGTATTTGACCACGGACCCCCCTCCCATCTAAAAATATTTTGTTCCAGGGACCCCCAGAAGCAAAGATTTGAGTTAAAAATGTATATAAAAGATTTGCACACATTTTCAGGATTTTTCTAAAAATAGCAGATCTACAAGTATATATGATCTACTTGTATATATGAGCTTGTATATAATGGGGGCGGCCATAGCTGAGTGGTTAGTGAGCCCGCCTACGGAGCCAGAGGCCCTAGTTGCCCCAGGTACGATTCCAGGCCAGGCCAGCAAATGTGTCGCTGAAATGAAATATGTCCCTGAGCAAGACTCTTAACCCCTAATTGCTCACAGGCCCTCATTGGAAACAAGACCGCAAGGACTTCCATGAACGGACCAATAAAGGAATTATCCTATCCTTATATCTGCTATTTTTGAATAGCCTAAAGAAATCTTAAAATGACACACATGCGTTCCCTTCCCGGCCTTAAAGGGTTCATTTAAAACTTGAAAACTAAAGTAATAAAACATTTGTACGACAGAGCAGGGGAAAAGTAGAAAGGAGGTAGAGAAAGTAACATACCATTTGCTTTGGGTCCCTCCTGTTCAGCAGAACTGTCCCTGGTTGGCTTGAGAGAGTTCATCTTCCACTGAATTCTGGAGTCCACAGTCAGATCTGATCAGAAATGATTGATCCTGGAATCAGATTAAGTACATTAGAATTTCACAAAACTGTGCAATGTCTCAACATTTATTGTAACCTTAGCTATCATATTTTTTTTGGCATTCTCATATGTTAAAGCTGCAATGCATATCTTATTTTAATGAATAAAATGTCATTTTAACCAGGCTGTATAGTAGCTGCTAGGGCTGTCACGATTATGAATTTCTGGAGACGATTAATTGTCATACAAATAATTGCGATTTTTTTTCTGTCTTCATTATATGCCACTATCATAGTATAAACTTTAATAATACACAACATTTCATCCTCCATGATGACACAAACTAGTTATCCTTGCCTAGCACATCCGAACAAGGCGAGGTAAAGAAAGCAACTCTCATGCTGCTGGCACTGTTGCCAAATGTGTTTTATTATAAGCGACTTTGGGCTTGTTTTACTGTAAAGTAGCCTGTAAATAGTTGGGGTC